>NW_027516340.1:0-60966 GCF_048772815.1 Callospermophilus lateralis
GAATTTGGAACTCTAAATCCAACGTGGTTTGTAGTGGCTCTTTGAAACTTGACAAAATAAAGGAGTTCTCAGGTTTTTCTCTATGGTTTGTTTCCTCTTCAAGTAGCCCCAGGCACAAACGGTGGAAAAGCACTTTCATTTAGAGGGGTTGCCAAGCTTCCATGAAATTACGAGTTTCCGAAATACCAGCAAATATTTTTTCACCCAATCTTGATGATACTTGGTGTTTACGATCGGTACACAAATCCCACTTGACTCACCAAATTTTGTTCTTCTAGGTTGAAGCGTTCGTTTACAGTAGCAGTTTTTATTTTTAGGTTTCACTCTGTTCTCTCCTATATAAATAGATGAATTTGGAACTCTAAATCCAACATGGTTTGTAGTAGCTCTTTGAAACGTTTCAAAAAAAAGGAGTTTTCAGTTTTGTCTCTATGGTTTGTTTCCTTTTCAAGTAGCCCTGGCACAGACTGTGGAAAAGCACTTTCATTGAGAGGGGTTGCCAATCTTCCAAAAAATAACGAGTTTCCGAAATACCAGCAAATATTTTTTCACCCAATCTTGATGATACTTGGTGGTAAGGACAAGTACACAAATCCCACTTGGCTCACCAAATTTTGTTCTTCTAGGTTGAAGCATTCGTCTACAGTAGCAGTTTTTATTTTTAGGTTTCACTCTGTTCTCTCCTATATAGATAGATGAATTTGGAACTCTAAATCCAATATGGTTTGTAGTAGCTCTTTGAAACGTGACAAAGTAAAGGAATTCTCAGTTTTGTCTCTATGATTTGTTTCCGCTTCATGTAGCCCTAAGCAGAGACTGTGGAAAAGCACTTTCATTGAGAGGGGTTGCCAAGCTTCTAAGAAATAACGAGTTTCCGAATTACCAGCAAATATTTTTTCACCCAATGTTGATGATACGTGGTGGTGAAGATCGGTACACAAATACCACTTAGCTCAACAAATTTGGTCCTTCTTGGTTGAAGCGTTCGTCAACAGTAGCAATTTTTATATTTAGGTTTCACTCTGTTCTCTCCTATATAGATAGATGAATTTGGAAATCTAAATCCAACATGGTTTGCAGTGGCTTTTGAAACTTTACAAAATAAAGGAGATCTGAGTTTTTTCTCTATGGTTTGATTCCTCTTCATGTAGCCCCAGGCACACATGGTGGAAAAGCTCTTTCATTGAGAGGTGTTGCCAAGCTTCTAAGAAATTAAGAGTTTCCAAAATACCAGCAAATATTTTTTTCACCCAATCTTGATGATACTTGGTGGTAAGGACAAGTACACAAATCCCACTTGGCTCACCAAATTTTATTCTTCTAGGTTGAAGCATTCGTCTACAGTAGCAGTTTTTATTTTTAGGTTTCACTCTGTTCTCTCCTATATAGATAGATGAATTTGGAACACTAAATCCAACATGGTTTGTAGTAGCTCTTTGAAACTTGGCAAAATAAAGAGGTTCTCAGTTTTGTCTCTATGGTTTGATTCCTCTTCAACTACCCTAGGCACAGACTGTGGAAAAGCACTTTCATTGAGAGGGGTTGCCAAGCTTCTAAGAAATAAAGAGTTTCCGAAATACCAGCAAATATTTTTTCACCCAATCTTGATGATACTTGGTGGTGAAGATCGGTACACAAATCCCACTTGGCTCACCAAATTTTGTTCTTCTAGGTTGAAGCGTTCGTCTACAGTAGCAGTTTTTATATTTAGGTTTCACTCTGTTCTCTCCTATATAGATAGATGAAGTTGGAACTCTAAATCCAATATGGTTTGTAGTAGCTATTTGAAACTTGACAAAATAAAGGAGCTTTCAGTTTTGTCTCTATGATTTGTTTCCGCTTCAAGTAGCCCTAAGCAGAGACTGTGGAAAAGCACTTTCATTGAGAGAGGTTGCCAAGCTTCCAAGAAATAACAAGTTTCCGAAATACCAGCAAATATTTTTTCACGCAATCTTGATGACACTTAGTGGTAATGATCAATACACAAATCCCACTTGGCTCACCAAATTTTGTTCTTCTAGGTTGAAGCATTCGTCTATAGTAGCAGTTTTTAATTTTAGGTTTTACTGTGTTCTCTCCTATATAGATAGATGAATTTGGAACTCTAAATCCAACATGGTTTGTAGTAGCTCTTTGAAACTTGACAAAGTAAAGGAGTTCTCAGTTTTGTCTCTATGGTTTGTTTCCTCTTCAAATAGCCCTGGAACAGACTTTGGAAAGCACTTTCATTGAGATTGGTTGCCAAGCTTCTAAGAAATTACGAGTTTCTGAAATACCAGCAAACATTTTTTCACGCAATCTTGATGACACTTGGTGGTAAGGACAAGTACACAAATCCCACTTGGGTCACCAAATTTTGTTCTTCTAGGTTGAAGCATTCGTCTACAGTAGCAGTTTTTATTTTTAGGTTTCACTCTGTTCTCTCCTATATAGATAGATGAATTTGGAACTCTAAATCCAATATGGTTTGTAGTAGCTCTTTAAAACGTGACAAAGTAAAGGAATTCTCAGTTTTGTCTCTATGATTTGTTTCCGCTTCATGTAGCCCTAAGCAGAGACTGTGGAACAGCACTTTCATTGAGAGGGGTTGCCAAGCTTCTAAGAAATAACGAGTTTCCAAATTACCAGCAAATATTTTTTCATCCAATGTTGATGATACTTGGTGGTGAAGATCGGTACGCAAATCCCACTTGACTCACCAAATTTTGTTCTTCTAGGTTGAAGCGTTCATTTACAGAGGCAGTTTTTATATTTAGGTTTCACTCTGTTCTCTCCTATATAGATAGATGAATTTGGAACTCTAAATCCAACATGGTTTGTAGTAGCTTTTTGAAACTTGACAAAAAAAAGGAGTTCTCAGTTTTGTCTCTATGGTTTGTTTCCTTTTCAAGTAGCCCGGGCACAGACTGTGGAAAAGCTCTTTCATTGAGAGGTGTTGCCAATCTTCCAAAAAATAACGAGTTTCCAAAATACCAGCAAATATTTTTTCACCCAATCTTGATGATACTTGGTGGTAAGGACAAGTACACCAATCCCTCTTGGCTCACCAAATTTTATTCTTCTAGGTTGAAGCATTCGTCTACAGTAGCAGTTTTTATTTTTAGGTTTCACTCTGTTCTCTCCTATATAGATAGATGAATTTGGAACTCTAAATCCAACATGGTTTGTAGTAGCTCTTTGAAACTTGGCAAAATAAAGGAATTCTCAGTTTTGTCTCTATGGTTTGATTCCTCTTCAACTAGCCCTAGGCACAGACTGTGGAATAGCACTTTCATTGAGAGGGGTTACCAAGCTTCTAAGAAATAAAGAGTTTCCAAAATACCAGCAAATATTTTTTCACCCAATCTTGATGATACTTGGTGGTGAAGATCGGTACACAAATCCCACTTGGCTCACCAAATTTTGTTCTTCTAGGTTGAAGCGTTCGTCTACAGTAGCAGTTTTTATATTTAGGTTTCACTCTGTTCTCTCCTATATAGATAGATGAATTTGGAACTCTAAATCCAATATGGTTTGTAGTAGCTATTTGAAACTTGACAAAATAAAAGAGCTTTCAGTTTTGTCTCTATGATTCGTTTCCGCTTCAAGTAGCCCTAAGCAGAGACTGTGGAAAAGCACTTTCATTGAGAGAGGTTGCCAAGCTTCCAAGAAATAACGAGTTTCCGAAATACCAGCAAATATTTTTTCACGCAATCTTGATGACACTTGGTGGTAAGGACATTACACAAATCCCACTTGGGTCACCAAATTTTGTTCTTCTAGGTTGAAGAATTCGTCTACAGTAGCAGTTTTTAATTTTAGGTTTCACTCTGTTCTCTCCTATATAGATAGATGAATTTGGAACTCTAAATCCAACATGGTTTGTAGTAGCTCTTTGAAACTTGAAAAAATAAAGGAGTTCTCAGTTTTGTCTCTATGATTTGTTTCCGCTTCAAGTAGCCCTAAGCAGAGACTGTGGAAAAGCACTTTCATTGAGAGTGGTTGCAAAGCTTCTAAGAAATAACGAGTTTCCGAAATACCAGCAAATATTTTTTCACCCAGTCTTGATGATACTTTTTGGTGATGATCAGTACACAAATCCCACATGGCTCGCCAAATTTGGTTCTTCTTGGTTGAAGCGTTCGTCTACAGCAGCAATTTTTATATTTAGGTTGCACTCTGTTCTCTCTTATATAGATAGATGAATTTAAAACTCTAAATCCAACATGGTTTGTAGTGGCTCTTTGAAACTTGACAAAATAAAGGAGTTCTCAGGTTTTTCTCTATGGTTTGTTTCCTCTTCAAGTAGCCCCAGGCACAAACTGTGGAAAAGCACTTTCATTTAGAGGGGTTGCCAAGCTTCCAAGAAATTACGAGTTTCCGAAATACCAGCAAATATTTTTTCACCCAATCTTGATGATACTTGGTGTTTACGATCGGTACACAAATCCCACTTGACTCACCAAATTTTGTTCTTCTAGGTTGAAGCGTTCGTTTATAGTAGCAGTTTTTATTTTTAGGTTTCACTCTGTTCTCTCCTATATAAATTGTTGAATTTGGAACTCTAAATCCAACCTGGTTTGTCGTAGCTCTTTGAAACTTGACAAAAAAAAGGAGTTCTCAGTTTTGTCTCTATGGTTTGTTTCCTTTTCAAGTAGCCCTGGCACAGACTGTGGAAAAGCACTTTCATTGAGAGGGGTTGCCAATCTTCCAAAAAATAAAGAGTTTCCGAAATACCAGCAAATATTTTTTTACCCAATCTTGATGATACTTGGTGGTAAGGACAAGTACACAAATCCCACTTGGCTCACCAAATTTTGTTCTTCTAGGTTGAAGCATTCGGCTACAGTAGCAGTTTTTATTTTTAGGTTTCACTCTGTTCTCTCCTATATAGATAGATGAATTTGGAACTCTAAATCCAATATGGTTTGTAGTAGCTCTTTGAAACGTGACAAAGTAAAGGAATTCTCAGTTTTGTCTCTATGATTTGTTTCCGCTTCATGTAGCCCTAAGCAGAGACTGTGGAAAAGCACTTTCATTGAGAGGGGTTGCCAAGCTTCTAAGAAATAACGAGTTTCCGAATTACCAGCAAATATTTTTTCACCCAATGTTGATGATATGTGGTGGTGAAGATCGGTACACAAATACCACTTAGCTCAACAAATTTGGTCCTTCTTGGTTGAAGCGTTCGTCAACAGTAGCAGTTTTATATTTAGGTTTCACTCTCTTCTCGGCTATTTAGATAGATGAATTTGGAAATCTAAATCCAACATGGTTTGTAGTAGCTATTTGAAACTTGACAAAATAAAGGAGTTCTCAGTTTTGTCTCTATGGTTTGTTTGCTCTTCAAGTAGCCCTATTCACAGACTGTGGAAAGCACTTTCATTGAGAGGGGTTGCCAAGCATCTGAGAAATAACGAGTTTCCGAAATACCAGCAAATATTTTTTCACCCAATCTTGATGATTCTTGTTGGTGATGATCAGTACACATATCCAACTTGGCACACCAAATTTTGTTCTTCTAGGTTGAAGCGTTCGTCTACAGTAGCAATTTTTATATTTAGGTTTCACTCTGTTCTCTCCTATATAGATAGATGAATTTGGAACTCTAAATCCAACATGGTTTGCAGTGGCTCTTTGAAACTTTACAAAATAAAGGAGATCTGTGTTTTTTCTCTATGGTTTGATTCCTCTTCATGTAGCCCCAGGCACACACGGTGGAAAAGCTCTTTCATTGAGAGGTGTTGCCAAGATTCTAAGAAATTACGAGTTTCCAAAATACCAGCAAATATTTTTTCACCCAATCTTGATGATACTTAGTGGTAAGGACAAGTACACCAATCCCACTTGGCTCACCAAATTTTATTCTTCTAGGTTGAAGCATTCGTCTACAGTAGCAGTTTTTATTTTTAGGTTTCACTCTGTTCTCTCCTATATAGATAGATGAATTTGGAACTCTAAATCCAACATGGTTTGTAGTAGCTCTTGAAACTTGGCAAAATAAAGGAGTTCTCAGTTTTGTCTCTATGGTTTGATTCCTCTTCAACTAGCCCCAGGCAAAGACTGTGGAAAAGCACTTTCATTGAGAGGGGTTGCCAAGCTTCTAAGAAATAAAGAGTTTCCGAAATACCAGCAAATATTTTTTCACCCAATCTGGATGATACTTGGTGGTGAAGATCGGTACACAAATCCCACTTGGCTCACCAAATTTTGTTCTTCTAGGTTGAAGCGTTCGTCTACAGTAGCAGTTTTTATATTTAGGTTTCACTCTGTTCTCTCCTATATAGATAGATGAATTTGGAACTCTAAATCCAATATGGTTTGTAGTAGCTATTTGAAACTTGACAAAATAAAGGAGCTTTCAGTTTTGTCTCTATGATTTGTTTCCGCTTCAAGTAGCCCTAGCAGAGACTGTGGAAAAGCACTTTCATTGAGAGAGGTTGCCAAGCTTCCAAGAAATAACAAGTTTCCGAAATACCAGCAAATATTTTTTCACGCAATCTTGATGACACTTAGTGGTAATGATCACTACACAAATCCCACTTGGCTCACCAAATTTTGTTCTTCTAGGTTGAAGCATTCGTCTACAGTAGCAGTTTTAATTTTAGGTTTTACTCTGTTCTCTCCTATATAGATAGATGAATTTGGAACTCTAAATCCAACATGGTTTGTAGTAGCTCTTTGAAACTTGACAAAATAAAGGAGCTTTCAGTTTTGTCTCTATGATTTGTTTCCGCTTCAAGTAGCCCTAAGCAGAGACTGTGGAAAAGCACTTTCATTGAGAGAGGTTGCCAAGCTTCCAAGAAATAACGAGTTTCCGAAATACCAGCAAATATTTTTTCACCCAATCTTGATGATACTTGGTGGTAAGGACAAGTACACAAATCCCACTTGGCTCACCAAATTTTGTTCTTCTAAGTTGAAGCATTCGTCTACAGTAGCAGTTTTTATTTTTAGGTTTCACTCTGTTCTCTCCTATGTAGATAGATGAATTTGGAACTCTAAGTCCAATATGGCTTGTAGTAGCTCTTTGAAACGTGACAAAGTAAAGGAATTCTCAGTTTTGTCTCTATGATTTGTTTCCGCTTCATGTAGCCCTAAGCAGAGACTGTGGAAAAGCACTTTCATTGAGAGGGGTTGCCAAGCTTCTAAGAAATAACGAGTTTCCGATTTACCAGCAAATATTTTTTCACCCAATGTTGATGATACGTCATGGTGAAGATCGATACACAAATACCACTTAGCTCAACAAATTTGGTCCTTCTTGGTTGAAGCGTTCGTCAACAGTAGCAGTTTTATATTTAGGTTTCACTCTGTTCTCGGCTATATAGATAGATGAATTTGGAAATCTAAATCCAACATGGTTTGTAGTAGCTATTTGAAACTTGACAAAATAAAGGAGTTCTCAGTTTTGTCTCTATGGTTTGTTTCCTCTTCAAGTAGCCCTATTCACAGACTGTGGAAAAGCACTTTGATTGAGAGGGGTTGCCTGCTTCTGAGAAATAACGAGTTTCCGAAATACCAGCAAATATTTTTTCACCCAATCTTGATGATACTTGTTGGTGATGATCAGTACACATATCCCACTTGGCTCACCAAATTTTGTTCTTCTAGGTTGAAGCGTTCGTCTACAGTAGCAATTTTTATATTTAGGTTTCACTCTGTTCTCTCCTATATAGATAGATGAATTTGGAACTCTAAATCCAACATGGTTTGCAGTGGATCTTTGAAACTTTACAAAATAAAGGAGATCTGAGTTTTTTCTCTATGGTTTGATTCCTCTTCATGTAGCCCCAGGCACACACGGTGGAAAAGCTCTTTCATTGAGAGGTGTTGCCAAGCTTCTAAGAAATTACGAGTTTCCAAAATACCAGCAAATATTTTTTCACCCAATCTTGATGATACTTGGTGGTAAGGCCAAGTACACAAATCCCACTTGGCTCACCAATTTTTATTCTTCTAGGTTGAAGCATTCGTCTACAGTAGCAGTTTTTATTTTTAGGTTTCACTCTGTTCTCTCCTATATAGATAGATGAATTTGGAACTCTAAATCCAACATGGTTTGTAGTAGCTCTTTGAAACTTGGCAAAATAAAGGAGTTCTCAGTTTTGTCTCTATGGTTTGATTCCTCTTCAACTAGCCCTAGGAACAGACTGTGGAAAAGCACTTTCATTGAGAGGGGTTGCCAAGCTTCTAAGAAATAAAGAGTTTCCGAAATACCAGCAAATATTTTTTCACCCAATCTTGATGATACTTGGTGGTGAAGATCGGTACACAAATCCCACTTGGCTCAATAAATTTTGTTCTTCTAGGTTGAAGCGTTCGTCTACAGTAGCAGTTTTTATATTTAGGTTTCACTCTGTTCTCTCCTATATCGATAGATGAATTTGGAATTCTAAATCCAATATGGTTTGTTGTAGCTATTTGAAACTTGACAAAATAAAGGAGCTTTCAATTTTGTCTCTATGATTTGTTTCCGCTTCAAGTAGCCCTAAGCAGAGACTGTGGAAAAGCACTTTCATTGAGAGAGGTTGCCAAGCTTCCAAGAAATTTCGAGTTTCCGAAATACCAGCAAATATTTTTTCACGCAATCTTGATGATACTTGGTGTTTACGATCGATACACAAATCCCACTTGACTCACCACATTTTGTTCTTCTATGTTGAAGCGTTCGTTTTCAGTAGCAGTTCTTATTTTTAGGTTTCACTCTCTTCTCTCCTATGTAGATAGATGAATTTGGAACTCTAAATCCAACATGGTTTGTAGTAGGTCTTTGAAACTTGACAAAGTAAAGGAGTTCTCAGTTTTGTCTCTATGGTTTGTTTCCTCTTCAAGTAGCCCTGGCATACACTGTGGAAAAGCACTTTCATTGAGAGGGGTTGCCAAGCTTCTAAGAAATAACGAGTTTCCGAAATACCAGCAAATATTTTTTCACCCAATCTTGATGATACTTGGTGGTAGGACAAGTACACAAATCCCACTTGGCTCACTAAATTTTGTTCTTCTAGGTTGAAGCATTCGTCTACAGTAGCAGTTTTTAATTTTAGGTTTTACTCTGTTCTCTCCTATATAGATAGATGAATTTGGAACTCTAAATCCAACATGGTTTGTAGTAGCTCTTTGAAACTTGAAAAAATAAAGGAGTTCTCAGTTTTGTCTCTATGATTTGTTTCCGCTTCAAGTAGCCCTAAGCAGAGACTGTGGAAAAGCACTTTCATTGAGAGGGGTTGCAAAGTTTCTAAGAAATAACGAGTTTCCGAATTACCAGCAAATATTTTTTCACTCAATGTTGATGATACGTGGTGGTGAAGATCGGTACACAAATCCCACTTGGCTCACCAAATTTTGTCCTTCTTGGTTGAATCGTTCGTCAACAGTAGCAGTTTTTATTTTTAGGTTTCACTCTGTTCTCTGCTATATAGATAGATGAATTTGGAACTCTAAATCCAACATGGATTGGAGTAGCTCTTTGAAACTTGACAAAATAAAGGATTTCTCAGTTTTGTCTCTATGGTTTGTTTCCTCTTCAAGTAGCCCTAGGCACAGACTGTGGAAAAGCACTTTCATTGAGAGGGGTTGCAAGGCTCTAAGAAGTAACGATTTTCCGAAATACCAGCAAATATTTTTTCACCCAGTCTTGATGATACTTGTTGGTGATGATCAGTACACAAATCCCACATGGCTCACCAAATTTTGTTCTTCTAGGTTGAAGCGTTCGTCTACAGCAGCAATTTTTATATTTAGGTTGCACTCTGTTCTCTCCTATATAGATAGATGAATTTGGAACTCTAAATCCAACATGGTTTGTAGTGGCTCTTTGAAACCTGACAAAATAAAGGAGTTCTCAGGTTTTTCTCTATGGTATGTTTCCTCTTCAAGTAGCCCCAGGCAAAAACGGTGGGAAAGCACTTTCATTTAGAGGGGTTGCCAAGCTTCCAAGAAATTACGAGTTTCCGAAATACCAGCAAATATTTTTTCACCCAATCTTGATGATACTTGGTGTTTACGATCGGTACACAAATCCCACTTGACTCACCAAATTTTGTTCTTCTAGGTTGAAGCGTTCGTCAACAGTAGCAGTTTTATATTTAGGTTTCACTCTGTTCTCGGCTATATAGATAGATGAATTTGGAAATCTAAATCCAACATGGTTTGTAGTAGCTCTTTGAAACTTGACAAAATAAAGGAGTTCTCAGTTTTGTCTCCATGGTTTGTTTCCTCTTCAAGTAGCCCTGGCACAGACTGTGGAAAAGCACTTTCATTGAGAGGGGTTGCAAATCTTCCAAAAAATAACGAGTTTCCGAAATACCAGCAAATATTTTTTCACCCAATCTTGATGATACTTGGTGGTAAGGACAAGTACACAAATCCCACTTGGCTCACCAAATTTTGTTCTTCTAGGTTGAAGCGTTCGTCTACAGTAGCAATTTTTATATTTAGGTTTCACTCTGTTCTCTCCTATATAGATAGATGAACTTGGAACTCTAAATCCAACATGGTTTGTAGTAGCTATTTGAAACGTGACAAAGTAAAGGAATTCTCAGTTTTGTCTCTATGATTTGTTTCCGCTTCATGTAGCCCTAAGCAGAGACTGTGGAAAAGCACTTTCATTGAGAGGGGTTGCCAAGCTTCTAAGAAATAACGAGTTTCCGAATTACCAGCAAATATTTTTTCACCCAATGTTGATGATACGTGGTGGTGAAGATCGGTACACAAATACCACTTAGCTCAACAAATTTGGTCCTTCTTGGTTGAAGCGTTCGTCAACAGTAGCAGTTTTATATTTAGGTTTCACTCTGTTCTCTCCTATATAGATAGATGAATTTGGAACACTAAACCCAACATGGTTTGTAGTAGCTCTTTGAAACATGGCAAAATAAAGGAGTTCTCAGTTTTGTCTCTATTGTTTGATTCCTCTTCAACTAGCCCTAGGCACAGACTGTGGAAAAGCACTTTCATTGAGAGGGGTTGCCAAGCTTCTAAGAAATAAAGAGTTTCCGAAATACCAGCAAATATTGTTTCACCCAGTCTTGATGATACTTGGTGGTGAAGATCGGTACACAAATCCCACTTGGCTCACCAAATTTTGTTCTTCTAGGTTGAAGCGTTCGTCTACATTAGCAGTTTTTATATTTAGGTTTCACTCTGTTCTCTCCTATATAGATAGATGAATTTGGAACTCTAAATCCAATATGGTTTGTAGTGGCTCTTTGAAACTTGACAAAATAAAGGAGTTCTCAGGTTTTTCTCTATGGTTTGTTTCCTCTTCAAGTAGCCCCAGGCACAAACGGTGGAAAAGCACTTTCATTTAGAGGGGTTGCCAAGCTTGCAAGAAATTACGAGTTTCCGAAATACCAGCAAATATTTTTTCACCCAATCTTGATGATACTTGGTGTTTACGATCGGTACACAAATCCCACTTGACTCACCAAATTTTGTTCTTCTATGTTGAAGCGTTCGTTTACAGTAGCAGTTTTTATTTTTAGGTTTCACTCTGTTCTCTCCTATATAAATAGATGAATTTGGAACTCTAAATCCAACATGGTTTGTAGTAGCTCTTTGAAACGTTTCAAAAAAAAGGAGTTTTCAGTTTTGTCTCTATGGTTTGTTTCCTTTTCAAGTAGCCCTGGCACAGACTGTGGAAAAGCACTTTCATTGAGAGGGGTTGCCAAACTTCCAAAAAATAACGAGTTTCCGAAATACGAGCAAATATTTTTTCACCCAATCTTGATGATACTTGGTGGTAAGGACAAGTACACAAATCCCACTTGGCTCACCAAATTTTGTTCTTCTAGGTTGAAGCATTCGTCTACAGTAGCAGTTTTTATTTTTAGGTTTCACTCTGTTCTCTCCTATATAGATAGATGAATTTGGAACTCTAAATCCAATATGGTTTGTAGTGGCTCTTTGAAACTTGACAAAATAAAGGAGTTCTCAGGTTTTTCTCTATGGTTTGTTTCCTCTTCAAGTAGCCCCAGGCACAAACGGTGGAAAAGCACTTTCATTTAGAGGGGTTGCCAAGCTTGCAAGAAATTACGAGTTTCCGAAATACCAGCAAATATTTTTTCACCCAATCTTGATGATACTTGGTGTTTACGATCGGTACACAAATCCCACTTGACTCACCAAATTTTGTTCTTCTAGGTTGAAGCGTTCGTTTACAGTAGCAGTTTTTATTTTTAGGTTTCACTCTGTTCTCTCCTATATAAATAGATGAATTTGGAACTCTAAATCCAACATGGTTTGTAGTAGCTCTTTGAAACGTTTCAAAAAAAAGGAGTTTTCAGTTTTGTCTCTATGGTTTGTTTCCTTTTCAAGTAGCCCTGGCACAGACTGTGGAAAAGCACTTTCATTGAGAGGGGTTGCCAATCTTCCAAAAAATAACGAGTTTCCGAAATACGAGCAAATATTTTTTCACCCAGTCTTGATGATACTTGGTGGTAAGGACAAGTACACAAATCCCACTTGGCTCACCAAATTTTGTTCTTCTAGGTTGAAGCATTCGTCAACAGTAGCAGTTTTTATTTTTAGGTTTCACTCTGTTCTCTCCTATATAGATAGATGAATTTGGAACTCTAAATCCAACATGGTTTGTAGTAGCTCTTTGAAACTTGGCAAAATAAAGGAGTTCTCAGTTTTGTCTCTATGGTTTGATTCCTCTTCAACTAGCCCCAGGCAAAGACTGTGGAAAAGCACTTTCATTGAGAGGGGTTGCCAAGCTTCTAAGAAATAAAGAGTTTCCGAAATACCAGCAAATATTTTTTCACCCAATCTGGATGATACTTGGTGGTGAAGATCGGTACACAAATCCCACTTGGCTCACCAAATTTTGTTCTTCTAGGTTGAAGCGTTCGTCTACAGTAGCAGTTTTTATATTTAGGTTTCACTCTGTTCTCTCCTATATAGATAGATGAATTTGGAACTCTAAATCCAATATGGTTTGTAGTAGCTATTTGAAACTTGACAAAATCAAGGAGCTTTCAGTTTTGTCTCTATGATTTGTTTCCGCTTCAAGTAGCCCTAAGCAGAGACTGTGGAAAAGCACTTTCATTGAGAGAGGTTGCCAAGCTTCCAAGAAATAACAAGTTTCCGAAATACCAGCAAATATTTTTTCACGCAATCTTGATGACACTTAGTGGTAATGATCACTACACAAATCCCACTTGGCTCACCAAATTTTGTTCTTCTAGGTTGAAGCATTCGTCTACAGTAGCAGTTTTTAATTTTAGGTTTTACTCTGTTCTCTCCTATATAGATAGATGAATTTGGAACTCTAAATCCAACATGGTTTGTAGTAGCTCTTTGAAACTTGACAAAATAAAGGAGCTTTCAGTTTTGTCTCTATGATTTGTTTCCGCTTCAAGTAGCCCTAAGCAGAGACTGTGGAAAAGCACTTTCATTGAGAGAGGTTGCCAAGCTTCCAAGAAATAACGAGTTTCCGAAATACCAGCAAATATTTTTTCACCCAATCTTGATGATACTTGGTGGTAAGGACAAGTACACAAATCCCACTTGGCTCACCAAATTTTGTTCTTCTAAGTTGAAGCATTCGTCTACAGTAGCAGTTTTTATTTTTAGGTTTCACTCTGTTCTCTCCTATGTAGATAGATGAATTTGGAACTCTAAGTCCAATATGGCTTGTAGTAGCTCTTTGAAACGTGACAAAGTAAAGGAATTCTCAGTTTTGTCTCTATGATTTGTTTCCGCTTCATGTAGCCCGAAGCAGAGACTGTGGAAAAGCACTTTCATTGAGAGGGGTTGCCAAGCTTCTAAGAAATAACGAGTTTCCGATTTACCAGCAAATATTTTTTCACCCAATGTTGATGATACGTCATGGTGAAGATCGGTACACAAATACCACTTAGCTCAACAAATTTGGTCTTTCTTGGTTGAAGCGTTCGTCAACAGTAGCAGTTTTATATTTAGGTTTCACTCTGTTCTCGGCTATATAGATAGATGAATTTGGAAATCTAAATCCAACATGGTTTGTAGTAGCTATTTGAAACTTGACAAAATAAAGGAGTTCTCAGTTTTGTCTCTATGGTTTGTTTCCTCTTCAAGTAGCCCTATTCACAGACTGTGGAAAAGCACTTTGATTGAGAGGGGTTGCCTGCTTCTGAGAAATAACGAGTTTCCGAAATACCAGCAAATATTTTTTCACCCAATCTTGATGATACTTGTTGGTGATGATCAGTACACATATCCCACTTGGCTCACCAAATTTTGTTCTTCTAGGTTGAAGCGTTCGTCTACAGTAGCAATTTTTATATTTAGGTTTCACTCTGTTCTCTCCTATATAGATAGATGAATTTGGAACTCTAAATCCAACATGGTTTGCAGTGGATCGTTGAAACTTTACAAAATAAAGGAGATCTGAGTTTTTTCTCTATGGTTTGATTCCTCTTCATGTAGCCCCAGGCACACACGGTGGAAAAGCTCTTTCATTGAGAGGTGTTGCCAAGCTTCTAAGAAATTACGAGTTTCCAAAATACCAGCAAATATTTTTTCACCCAATCTTGATGATACTTGGTGGTAAGGCCAAGTACACAAATCCCACTTGGCTCACCAATTTTTATTCTTCTAGGTTGAAGCATTCGTCTACAGTAGCAGTTTTTATTTTTAGGTTTCACTCTGTTCTCTCCTATATAGATAGATGAATTTGGAACTCTAAATCCAACATGGTTTGTAGTAGCTCTTTGAAACTTGGCAAAATAAAGGAGTTCTCAGTTTTGTCTCTATGGTTTGATTCCTCTTCAACTAGCCCTAGGAACAGACTGTGGAAAAGCACTTTCATTGAGAGGGGTTGCCAAGCTTCTAAGAAATAAAGAGTTTCCGAAATACCAGCAAATATTTTTTCACCCAATCTTGATGATA
This sequence comes from Callospermophilus lateralis, assembly GCF_048772815.1. Classification (NCBI taxonomy): domain Eukaryota; kingdom Metazoa; phylum Chordata; class Mammalia; order Rodentia; family Sciuridae; genus Callospermophilus; species Callospermophilus lateralis. The sequence goes on from NW_027516340.1 coordinate 14,854, forward strand.
CTTGGTGGTGAAGATCGGTACACAAATCCCACTTGGCTCAATAAATTTTGTTCTTCTAGGTTGAAGCGTTCGTCTACAGTAGCAGTTTTTATATTTAGGTTTCACTCTGTTCTCTCCTATATCGATAGATGAATTTGGAATTCTAAATCCAATATGGTTTGTTGTAGCTATTTGAAACTTGACAAAATAAAGGAGCTTTCAATTTTGTCTCTATGATTTGTTTCCGCTTCAAGTAGCCCTAAGCAGAGACTGTGGAAAAGCACTTTCATTGAGAGAGGTTGCCAAGCTTCCAAGAAATTTCGAGTTTCCGAAATACCAGCAAATATTTTTTCACGCAATCTTGATGATACTTGGTGTTTACGATCGATACACAAATCCCACTTGACTCACCACATTTTGTTCTTCTATGTTGAAGCGTTCGTTTTCAGTAGCAGTTCTTATTTTTAGGTTTCACTCTCTTCTCTCCTATGTAGATAGATCAATTTGGAACTCTAAATCCAACATGGTTTGTAGTAGGTCTTTGAAACTTGACAAAGTAAAGGAGTTCTCAGTTTTGTCTCTATGGTTTGTTTCCTCTTCAAGTAGCCCTGGCATACACTGTGGAAAAGCACTTTCATTGAGAGGGGTTGCCAAGCTTCTAAGAAATAACGAGTTTCCGAAATACCAGCAAATATTTTTTCACCCAATCTTGATGATACTTGGTGGTAGGACAAGTACACAAATCCCACTTGGCTCACTAAATTTTGTTCTTCTAGGTTGAAGCATTCGTCTACAGTAGCAGTTTTTAATTTTAGGTTTTACTCTGTTCTCTCCTATATAGATAGATGAATTTGGAACTCTAAATCCAACATGGTTTGTAGTAGCTCTTTGAAACTTGAAAAAATAAAGGAGTTCTCAGTTTTGTCTCTATGATTTGTTTCCGCTTCAAGTAGCCCTAAGCAGAGACTGTGGAAAAGCACTTTCATTGAGAGGGGTTGCAAAGTTTCTAAGAAATAACGAGTTTCCGAATTACCAGCAAATATTTTTTCACTCAATGTTGATGATACGTGGTGGTGAAGATCGGTACACAAATCCCACTTGGCTCACCAAATTTTGTCCTTCTTGGTTGAATCGTTCGTCAACAGTAGCAGTTTTTATTTTTAGGTTTCACTCTGTTCTCTGCTATATAGATAGATGAATTTGGAACTCTAAATCCAACATGGATTGGAGTAGCTCTTTGAAACTTGACAAAATAAAGGATTTCTCAGTTTTGTCTCTATGGTTTGTTTCCTCTTCAAGTAGCCCTAGGCACAGACTGTGGAAAAGCACTTTCATTGAGAGGGGTTGCAAGGCTCTAAGAAGTAACGATTTTCCGAAATACCAGCAAATATTTTTTCACCCAGTCTTGATGATACTTGTTGGTGATGATCAGTACACAAATCCCACATGGCTCACCAAATTTTGTTCTTCTAGGTTGAAGCGTTCGTCTACAGCAGCAATTTTTATATTTAGGTTGCACTCTGTTCTCTCCTATATAGATAGATGAATTTGGAACTCTAAATCCAACATGGTTTGTAGTGGCTCTTTGAAACCTGACAAAATAAAGGAGTTCTCACGTTTTTCTCTATGGTATGTTTCCTCTTCAAGTAGCCCCAGGCAAAAACGGTGGGAAAGCACTTTCATTTAGAGGGGTTGCCAAGCTTCCAAGAAATTACGAGTTTCCGAAATACCAGCAAATATTTTTTCACCCAATCTTGATGATACTTGGTGTTTACGATCGGTACACAAATCCCACTTGACTCACCAAATTTTGTTCTTCTAGGTTGAAGCGTTCGTCAACAGTAGCAGTTTTATATTTAGGTTTCACTCTGTTCTCGGCTATATAGATAGATGAATTTGGAAATCTAAATCCAACATGGTTTGTAGTAGCTCTTTGAAACTTGACAAAATAAAGGAGTTCTCAGTTTTGTCTCCATGGTTTGTTTCCTCTTCAAGTAGCCCTGGCACAGACTGTGGAAAAGCACTTTCATTGAGAGGGGTTGCAAATCTTCCAAAAAATAACGAGTTTCCGAAATACCAGCAAATATTTTTTCACCCAATCTTGATGATACTTGGTGGTAAGGACAAGTACACAAATCCCACTTGGCTCACCAAATTTTGTTCTTCTAGGTTGAAGCGTTCGTCTACAGTAGCAATTTTTATATTTAGGTTTCACTCTGTTCTCTCCTATATAGATAGATGAACTTGGAACTCTAAATCCAACATGGTTTGTAGTAGCTATTTGAAACGTGACAAAGTAAAGGAATTCTCAGTTTTGTCTCTATGATTTGTTTCCGCTTCATGTAGCCCTAAGCAGAGACTGTGGAAAAGCACTTTCATTGAGAGAGGTTGCCAAGCTTCTAAGAAATAACGAGTTTCCGAATTACCAGCAAATATTTTTTCACCCAATGTTGATGATACGTGGTGGTGAAGATCGGTACACAAATACCACTTAGCTCAACAAATTTGGTCCTTCTTGGTTGAAGCGTTCGTCAACAGTAGCAGTTTTATATTTAGGTTTCACTCTGTTCTCTCCTATATAGATAGATGAATTTGGAACACTAAACCCAACATGGTTTGTAGTAGCTCTTTGAAACATGGCAAAATAAAGGAGTTCTCAGTTTTGTCTCTATTGTTTGATTCCTCTTCAACTAGCCCTAGGCACAGACTGTGGAAAAGCACTTTCATTGAGAGGGGTTGCCAAGCTTCTAAGAAATAAAGAGTTTCCGAAATACCAGCAAATATTGTTTCACCCAGTCTTGATGATACTTGGTGGTGAAGATCGGTACACAAATCCCACTTGGCTCACCAAATTTTGTTCTTCTAGGTTGAAGCGTTCGTCTACATTAGCAGTTTTTATATTTAGGTTTCACTCTGTTCTCTCCTATATAGATAGATGAATTTGGAACTCTAAATCCAATATGGTTTGTAGTGGCTCTTTGAAACTTGACAAAATAAAGGAGTTCTCAGGTTTTTCTCTATGGTTTGTTTCCTCTTCAAGTAGCCCCAGGCACAAACGGTGGAAAAGCACTTTCATTTAGAGGGGTTGCCAAGCTTGCAAGAAATTACGAGTTTCCGAAATACCAGCAAATATTTTTTCACCCAATCTTGATGATACTTGGTGTTTACGATCGGTACACAAATCCCACTTGACTCACCAAATTTTGTTCTTCTATGTTGAAGCGTTCGTTTACAGTAGCAGTTTTTATTTTTAGGTTTCACTCTGTTCTCTCCTATATAAATAGATGAATTTGGAACTCTAAATCCAACATGGTTTGTAGTAGCTCTTTGAAACGTTTCAAAAAAAAGGAGTTTTCAGTTTTGTCTCTATGGTTTGTTTCCTTTTCAAGTAGCCCTGGCACAGACTGTGGAAAAGCACTTTCATTGAGAGGGGTTGCCAAACTTCCAAAAAATAACGAGTTTCCGAAATACGAGCAAATATTTTTTCACCCAATCTTGATGATACTTGGTGGTAAGGACAAGTACACAAATCCCACTTGGCTCACCAAATTTTGTTCTTCTAGGTTGAAGCATTCGTCTACAGTAGCAGTTTTTATTTTTAGGTTTCACTCTGTTCTCTCCTATATAGATAGATGAATTTGGAACTCTAAATCCAATATGGTTTGTAGTAGCTCTTTGAAACGTGACAAAGTAAAGGAATTCTCAGTTTTGTCTCTATGATTTGTTTCCGCTTCATGTAGCCCTAAGCAGAGACTGTGGAAAAGCACTTTCATTGAGAGGGGTTGCCAAGCTTCTAAGAAATAACGAGTTTCCGAATTACCAGCAAATATTTTTTCACCCAATGTTGATGATACGTGGTGGTGAAGATCGGTACACAAATACCACTTAGCTCAACAAATTTGGTCCTTCTTGGTTGAAGCGTTCGTCAACAGTAGCAGTTTTATATTTAGGTTTCACTCTGTTCTCGGCTATATAGATAGATGAATTTGGAAATCTAAATCCAACATGGTTTGTAGTAGCTATTTGAAACTTGACAAAATAAAGGAGTTCTCAGTTTTGTCTCTATGGTTTGTTTCCTCTTCAAGTAGCCCTATTCACAGACTGTGGAAAAGCACTTTCATTGAGAGGGGTTGCCAAGCTTCTGAGAAATAACGAGTTTCCGAAATACCAGCAAATATTTTTTCACGCAATCTTGATGACACTTGGTGGTAAGGACAAGTACACAAATCCCACTTGGGTCACCAAATTTTGTTCTTCTAGGTTGAAGCATTCGTCTACAGTAGCAGTTTTTATGTTTAGGTTTCTCTCTGTTCTCTCCTATATAGATAGATGAATTTTTAACTCTAAATCCAACATCGTGTGTAATAGCTCTTTGAAACTTGAAAAAATAAAGGAGTTCTCAGTTTTGTCTCTATGATTTGTTTCCGCTTCAAGTAGCCCTAAGCAGTGACTGTGGAAAAGCACTTTCATTGAGAGGGGTTGCAAAGCTTCGAAGAAATAACAAGTTTCCGAATTACCAGCAAATATTTTTTCACCCAATGTTGTTGATACGTGGTGGTGAAGATCGGTACACAAATCCCACTTGGCTCACCAAATTTTGTCCTTCTTGGTTGAATCGTTCGTCAACAGTAGCAGTTTTTATTTTTAGGTTTCACTCTGTTCTCTGCTATATAGATAGATGAATTTGGAACTCTAAGTCCAACATGGTTTGCAGTAGCTCTTTGAAACTTGACAAAATAAAGGAGTTCTCAGTTTTGTCTCTATGGTTTGATTCCTCTTCAACTAGCCCTAGGAACAGACTGTGGAAAAGCACTTTCATTGAGAGGGGTTGCCAAGCTTCTAAGAAATAAAGAGTTTCCGAAATACCAGCAAATATTTTTTCACCCAATCTTGATGATACTTGGTGGTGAAGATCGGTACACAAATCCCACTTGGCTCACTAAATTTTGTTCTTCTAGGTTGAAGCGTTCGTCTACAGTAGCAGTTTTTATATTTAGGTTTCACTCTGTTCTCTCCTATATCGATAGATGAATTTGGAATTCTAAATCCAATATGGTTTGTAGTAGCTATTTGAAACTTGACAAAATAAAGGAGCTTTCGATTTTGTCTCTATGATTTGTTTCCACTTCAAGTAGCCCTAAGCAGAGACTGTGGAAAAGCACTTTCATTGAGAGAGGTTGCCAAGCTTCCAAGAAATTTCGAGTTTCCGAAATACCAGCAAATATTTTTTCACGCAATCTTGATGATACTTGGTGTTTACGATCGATACACAAATCCCACTTGACTCACCAAGTTTTGTTCTTCTATGTTGAAGCGTTCGTTTTTAGTAGCAGTTTTTATTTTTAGGTTTCACTCTCTTCTCTCCTATGTAGATAGATGAATTTGGAACTCTAAATCCAACATGGTTTGTAGTAGCTCTTTGAAACTTGACAAAGTAAAGGAGTTCTCAGTTTTGTCTCTATGGTTTGTTTCCTCTTCAAGTAGCCCTGGCATAGACTGTGGAAAAGCACTTTCATTGAGAGGGGTTGCAAGGCTCTAAGAAATAACGATTTTCCGAAATACAAGCAAATATTTTTTCACCCAGTCTTGATGATACTTGTTGGTGATGATCAGTACACAAATCCCACATGGCTCACCAAATTTTGTTCTTCTAGGTTGAAGCGTTCGTCTACAGCAGCAATTTTTATATTTAGGTTGCACTCTGTTCTCTCCTATATAGATAGATGAATTTGGAACTCTAAATCCAACATGGTTTGTAGTGACTCTTTGAAACCTGACAAAATAAAGGAGTTCTCAGGTTTTTCTCTATGGTATGTTTCCTCTTCAAGTAGCCCCAGGCAAAAAAGGTGGGAAAGCACTTTCATTTAGAGGGGTTGCCAAGCTTCCAAGAAATTACGAGTTTCCGAAATACCAGCAAATATTTTTTCACCCAATCTTGATGATACTTGGTGTTTACGATCGGTACACAAATCCCACTTGATTCACCAAATTTTGTTCTTCTACGTTGAAGCGTTCGTCAACAGTAGCAGTTTTATATTTAGGTTTCACTCTGTTCTCGGCTATATAGATAGATGAATTTGGAAATCTAAATCCAACATGGTTTGTAGTAGCTCTTTGAAACTTGACAAAATAAAGGAGTTCTCAGTTTTGTCTCCATGGTTTGTTTCCTCTTCAAGTAGCCCTGGCACAGACTGTGGAAAAGCACTTTCATTGAGAGGGGTTGCAAATCTTCCAAAAAATAACGAGTTTCCGAAATACGAGCAAATATTTTTTCACCCAATCTTGATGATACTTGGTGGTAAGGATAAGTACACAAATCCCACTTCCTCACCAAATTTTGTTCTTCTAGGTTGAAGCGTTCGTCTACAGTAGCAATTTTTATATTTAGGTTTCACTCTGTTCTCTCCTATATAGATAGATGAACTTGGAACTCTAAATCCAACATGGTTTGTAGTAGCTATTTGAAACGTGACAAAGTAAAGGAATTCTCAGTTTTGTCTCTATGATTTGTTTCCGCTTCATGTAGCCCTAAGCAGAGACTGTGGAAAAGCACTTTCATTGAGAGGGGTTGCCAAGCTTCTAAGAAATAACGAGTTTCCGAATTACCAGCAAATATTTTTTCACCCAATGTTGATGATACGTGGTGGTGAAGATCGGTACACAAATACCACTTAGCTCAACAAATTTGGTCCTTCTTGGTTGAAGCGTTCGTCAACAGTAGCAGTTTTATATTTAGGTTTCACTCTGTTCTCTCCTATATAGATAGATGAATTTGGAACACTAAATCCAACATGGTTTGTAGTAGCTCTTTGAAACATGGCAAAATAAAGGAGTTCTCAGTTTTGTCTCTATTGTTTGATTCCTCTTCAACTAGCCCTAGGCACAGACTGTGGAAAAGCACTTTCATTGAGAGGGGTTGCCAAGCTTCTAAGAAATAAAGAGTTTCCGAAATACCAGCAAATATTGTTTCACCCAGTCTTGATGATACTTGGTGGTGAAGATCGGTACACAAATCCCACTTGGCTCACCAAATTTTGTTCTTCTAGGTTGAAGCGTTCGTCTACATTAGCAGTTTTTATATTTAGGTTTCACTCTGTTCTCTCCTATATAGATAGATGAATTTGGAACTCTAAATCCAATATGGTTTGTAGTGGCTCTTTGAAACTTGACAAAATAAAGGAGTTCTCAGGTTTTTCTCTATGGTTTGTTTCCTCTTCAGGTAGCCCCAGGCACAAACGGTGGAAAAGCACTTTCATTTAGAGGGGTTGCCAAGCTTGCAAGAAATTACGAGTTTCCGAAATACCAGCAAATATTTTTTCACCCAATCTTGATGATACTTGGTGTTTACGATCGGTACACAAATCCCACTTGACTCAACAAATTTTGTTCTTCTAGGTTGAAGCGTTCGTTTACAGTAGCAGTTTTTATTTTTAGGTTTCACTCTGTTCTCTCCTATATAAATAGATGAATTTGGAACTCTAAATCCAACATGGTTTGTAGTACCTCTTTGAAACGTTTCAAAAAAAAGGAGTTTTCAGTTTTGTCTCTATGGTTTGTTTCCTTTTCAAGTAGCCCTGGCACAGACTGTGGAAAAGCACTTTCATTGAGAGGGGTTGCCAATCTTCCAAAAAATAACGAGTTTCCGAAATACGAGCAAATATTTTTTCACCCAATCTTGATGATACTTGGTGGTAAGGACAAGTACACAAATCCCACTTGGCTCACCAAATTTTGTTCTTCTAGGTTGAAGCATTCGTCTACAGTAGCAGTTTTTATTTTTAGGTTTCACTCTGTTCTCTCCTATATAAATAGATGAATTTGGAACTCTAAATCCAATATGGTTTGTAGTGGCTCTTTGAAACTTGACAAAATAAAGGAGTTCTCAGGTTTTTCTCTATGGTTTGTTTCCTCTTCAAGTAGCCCCAGGCACAAACGGTGGAAAAGCACTTTCATTTAGAGGGGTTGCCAAGCTTGCAAGAAATTACGAGTTTCCGAAATACCAGCAAATATTTTTTCACCCAATCTTGATGATACTTGGTGTTTACGATCGGTACACAAATCCCACTTGACTCACCAAATTTTGTTCTTCTAGGTTGAAGCGTTCGTTTACAGTAGCAGTTTTTATTTTTAGGTTTCACTCTGTTCTCTCCTATATAAATAGATGAATTTGGAACTCTAAATCCAACATGGTTTGTAGTAGCTCTTTGAAACGTTTCAAAAAAAAGGAGTTTTCAGTTTTGTCTCTATGGTTTGTTTCCTTTTCAAGTAGCCCTGGCACAGACTGTGGAAAAGCACTTTCATTGAGAGGGGTTGCCAATCTTCCAAAAAATAACGAGTTTCCGAAATACGAGCAAATATTTTTTCACCCAATCTTGATGATACTTGGTGGTAAGGACAAGTACACAAATCCCACTTGGCTCACCAAATTTTGTTCTTCTAGGTTGAAGCATTCGTCTACAGTAGCAGTTTTTATTTTTAGGTTTCACTCTGTTCTCTCCTATATAGAGAGATGAATTTGGAACTCTAAATCCAATATGGTTAGTAGTAGCTCTTTGAAACGTGACAAAGTAAAGGAATTCTCAGTTTTGTCTCTATGATTTGTTTCCGCTTCATGTAGCCCTAAGCAGAGACTGTGGAAAAGCACTTTCATTGAGAGGGGTTGCCAAGCTTCTAAGAAATAACGAGTTTCCGAATTACCAGCAAATATTTTTTCACCCAATGTTGATGATACGTGGTGGTGAAGATCGGTACACAAATACCACTTAGCTCAACAAATTTGGTCCTTCTTGGTTGAAGCGTTCGTCAACAGTAGCAGTTTTATATTTAGGTTTCAATCTGTTCTCGGCTATATAGATAGATGAATTTGGAAATCTAAATACAACATGGTTTGTAGTAGCTATTTGAAACTTGACAAAATAAAGGAGTTCTCAGTTTTGTCTCTATGGTTTGTTTCCTCTTCAAGTAGCCCTATTCACAGACTGTGGAAAAGCACTTTCATTGAGAGGGGTTGCCAAGCTTCTGAGAAATAACGAGTTTCCGAAATACCAGCAAATATTTTTTCACGCAATCTTGATGACACTTAGTGGTAATGATCACTACACAAATCCCACTTGGCTCACCAAATTTTGTTTTTCTAGGTTGAAGCATTCGTCTACAGTAGCAGTTTTTAATTTTAGGTTTTACTCTGTTCTCTCCTATATAGATAGATGAATTTGGAACTCTAAATTCAACATGGTTTGTAGTAGCTCTTTGAAACTTGACAAAGTAACGGAGTTCTCAGTTTTGTCTCTATGGTTTGTTTCCTCTTCAAATAGCCCTGGCACAGACTGTGGAAAAGCACTTTCATTGAGAGGGGTTGCCAAGCTTCTAAGAAATTACGAGTTTCCGAAATACCAGCAAACATTATTTCACGCAATCTTGATGACACTTGGTGGTAAGGACAAGTACACAAATCCCACTTGGGTCACCAAATTTTGTTCTTCTAGGTTGAAGCATTCGTCTACAGTAGCAGTTTTTATTTTTAGGTTTCTCTCTGTTCTCTCCTATATAGATAGATGAATTGTTAACTCTAAATCCAACATGGTGTGTAATAGCTCTTTGAAACTTGAAAAAATAAAGGAGTTCTCAGTTTTGTCTCTATGATTTGTTTCCGCTTCAAGTAGCCCTAAGCAGAGACTGTGGAAAAGCACTTTCATTGAGAGGGGTTGCAAAGCTTCTAAGAAATAACAAGTTTCCACATTTACAGCAAATATTTTTTCACCCAATGTTGATGATACGTGGTGGTGAAGATCGGTACACAAATCCCACTTGGCTCAACAAATTTGGTCCTTCTTGGTTGAAGCGTTCGTCAACAGTAGCAGTTTTATATTTAGGTTTCACTCTGTTCTCGGCTATATAGATAGATGAATTTGGAAATCTAAATCCAACATGGTTTGTAGTAGCTATTTGAAACTTGACAAAATAAAGGAGTTCTCAGTTTTGTCTCTATGGTTTGTTTCCTCTTCAAGTAGCCCTATTCACAGACTGTGGAAAAGCACTTTCATTGAGAGGGGTTGCCAAGCTTCTGAGAAATAACGAGTTTCCAAAATACCAGCAAATATTTTTTCACCCAATCTTGATGATACTTGTTGGTGATGATCAGTACACATATCCCACTTGGCTCACCAAATTTTGTTCTTCTAGGTTGAAGCGTTCGTCTACAGTAGCAATTTTTATATTTAGGTTTCACTCTGTTCTCTCCTATATAGATAGATGAATTTGTAACTCTAAATCCAACATGGTTTGCAGTGGCTCTTTGAAACTTTACAAAATAAAGGAGATCTGAGTTTTTTCTCTATGGTTTGATTCCTCTTCATATAGGCCCAGGCACACATGGTGGAAAAGCTCTTTCATAGAGAGGTGTTGCCAAGCTTCGAAGAAATTAAGAGTTTCCAAAATACCAGCAAATATTTTTTCACCCAATCTTGATGATACTTGGTGGAAAGGACAAGTACACAAATCCCACTTGGCTCACCAAATTTTATTCTTCTAGGTTGAAGCATTCGTCTACAGTAGCAGTTTTTATTTTTAGGTTTCACTCTGTTCTCTCCTGTATAGATAGATGAATTTGGAACACTAAATCCAACATGGTTTGTAGTAGCTCTTTGAAACTTGGGAAAATAAAGGAGTTCTCAGTTTTGTCTCTATGGTTTGATTCCTCTTCAACTAGCCCTAGGCACAGACTGTGGAAAAGCACTTTCATTGAGAGGGGTTGCCAAGCTTCTAAGAATTAAAGAGTTTCCGAAATACCAGCAAATATTTTTTCACCCAATCTTGATGATACTTGGTGGTGAAGATCGGTACACAAATCCCACTTGGCTCACCAAATTTTGTTCTTCTAGGTTGAAGCATTCGTCTACAGTAGCAGTTTTTATATTTAGGTTTCACTCTGTTCTCTCCTATATAGATAGATGAATTTGGAACTCTAAATCCAATATGGTTTGTAGTAGCTATTTGAAACTTGACAAAATAAAGGAGCTTTCAGTTTTGTCTCTATGATTTGTTTCCGCTTCAAGTAGCCCTAAGCAGAGACTGTGGAAAAGCACTTTCATTGAGAGAGGTTGCCAAGCTTCCAAGAAATAACAAGTTTCCGAAATACCAGCAAATATTTTTTCACGCAATCTTGATGACACTTAGTGGTAATGATCACTACACAAATCCCACTTGGCTCACCAAATTTTGTTCTTCTAGGTTGAAGCATTAGTCTACAGTAGCAGTTTTTAATTTTAGGTTTTACTCTGTTCTCTCCTATATAGATAGATGAATTTGGAACTCTAAATCCAATATGGTTTGTAGTAGCTCTTTGAAACTTGACAAAGTAAAGGAGTTCTCAGTTTTGTCTCTATGGTTTGTTTCCTCTTCATGTAGCCCTGGCATAGACTGTGGAAAAGCACTTTCATTGAGAGGGGTTGCCAAGCTTCTAAGAAATAACGAGTTTCCGAAATACCAGCAAATATTTTTTCACCCAATCTTGATGATACTTGGTGGTAGGACAAGTACACAAATCCCACTTGGCTCACTAAATTTTGTTATTCTAGGTTGAAGTATTCGTCTACAGTAGCAGTTTTTAATTTTAGGTTTTACTCTGTTCTCTCCTATATAGATAGATGAATTTGGAACTCTAAATCCAACATGGTTTGTAGTAGCTCTTTGAAACATGAAAAAATAAAGGAGTTCTCAGTTTTGTCTCTATGATTTGTTTCCGCTTCAAGTAGCCCTAAGCAGAGACTGTGGAAATGCACTTTCATTGAGAGGGGTTGCAAAGCTTCTAAGAAATAACGAGTTTCCGAATTACCAGCAAATATTTTTTCACCCAATGTTGATGATACGTGGTGGTGAAGATCGGTACACAAATCCCACTTGGCTCACCAAATTTTGTCCTTCTTGGTTGAATCGTTCGTCAACAGTAGCAGTTTTTATTTTTAGGTTTCACTCTGTTCTCTGCTATATAGATAGATGAATTTGGAACTCTAAATCCAACATGGATTGTAGTAGCTCTTTGAAACTTGACAAAATAAAGGAGTTCTCAGTTTTGTCTCTCTGGTTTGTTTCCTCTTCAAGTAGACCTAGGCACAGACTGTGGAAAATCACTTTCATTGAGAGGGGTTGCAAGGCTCTAAGAAATAACGATTTTCCGAAATACCAGGAAATATTTTTTCACCCAGTCTTGATGATACTTGTTGATGATGATCAGTACACAAATCCCACATGGCTCACCAAATTTTGTTCTTCTAGGTTGAAGCATTCGTCTACAGCAGCAATTTTTATATTTAGGTTGCACTCTGTTCTCTCCTATATAGATAGATGAATTTGGAACTCTAAATCCAACATGGTTTGTAGTGGCTCTTTGAAACCTGACAAAATAAAGGAGTTCTCAGGTTTTTCTCTATGGTTTGTTTCCTCTTCAAGTAGCCCCAGGCACAAACGGTGGAAAAGCACTTTCATTTAGAGGGGTTGCCAAGCTTCCAAGAAATTACGAGTTTCCGAAATACCAGCAAATATTTTTTCACCCAATCTTGATGATACTTGGTGTTTACGATCGGTACACAAATCCCACTTGACTCACCAAATTTTGTTCTTCTAGGTTGAAGCGTTCGTTTACAGTAGCAGTTTTTATTTTTAGGTTTCACTCTGTTCTCTCCTATATAAATAGATGAATTTGCAACTCTAAATCCAACATGGTTTGTAGTAGCTCTTTGAAAGGTTTCAAAAAAAAGGAGTTCTCAGTTTTGTCTCTATGGTTTGTTTCCTTTTCAGGTAGCCCTGGCACAGACTGTGGAAAAGCACTTTCATTGAAAGGGGTTGCCAATCTTCCAAAAAATAACGAGTTTCTGAAATAGCAGCAAATATTTTTTCACCCAATCTTGATGATACTTGTTGGTAAGGACAAGTACACAAATCCCACTTGGCTCACCAAATTTTGTTCTTCTAGGTTGAAGCATTCGTCTACAGTAGCAGTTTTTATTTTTAGGTTTCACTCTGTTCTCTCCTGTATAGATAGATGAATTTGGAACTCTAAATCCAACATGGTTTGTAGTAGCTCTTTGAAACTTGACAAATTAAAGGAGTTCTCAGTTTTGTCTCTATGGTTTGTTTCCTCTTCAAGTAGCCCTAGGCACAGACTGTGGAAAAGCACTTTCATTGAGAGGGGTTGCCAAGCTTCTGAGAAATAACGAGTTTCCAAAATACCAGCAAATATTTTTTCACCCAATCTTGATGATACTTGTTGGTGATGATCAGTACACATATCCCACTTGGCTCACCAAATTTTGTTCTTCTAGGTTGAAGCGTTCGTCTACAGTAGCAATTTTTATATTTAGGTTTCACTCTGTTCTCTCCTATATAGATAGATGAATTTGTAACTCTAAATCCAACATGGTTTGCAGTGGCTCTTTGAAACTTTACAAAATAAAGGAGATCTGAGTTTTTTCTCTATGGTTTGATTCCTCTTCATATAGGCCCAGGCACACATGGTGGAAAAGCTCTTTCATAGAGAGGTGTTGCCAAGCTTCGAAGAAATTAAGAGTTTCCAAAATACCAGCAAATATTTTTTCACCCAATCTTGATGATACTTGGTGGAAAGGACAAGTACACAAATCCCACTTGGCTCACCAAATTTTATTCTTCTAGGTTGAAGCATTCGTCTACAGTAGCAGTTTTTATTTTTAGGTTTCACTCTGTTCTCTCCTGTATAGATAGATGAATTTGGAACACTAAATCCAACATGGTTTGTAGTAGCTCTTTGAAACTTGGGAAAATAAAGGAGTTCTCAGTTTTGTCTCTATGGTTTGATTCCTCTTCAACTAGCCCTAGGCACAGACTGTGGAAAAGCACTTTCATTGAGAGGGGTTGCCAAGCTTCTAAGAATTAAAGAGTTTCCGAAATACCAGCAAATATTTTTTCACCCAATCTTGATGATACTTGGTGGTGAAGATCGGTACACAAATCCCACTTGGCTCACCAAATTTTGTTCTTCTAGGTTGAAGCATTCGTCTACAGTAGCAGTTTTTATATTTAGGTTTCACTCTGTTCTCTCCTATATAGATAGATGAATTTGGAACTCTAAATCCAATATGGTTTGTAGTAGCTATTTGAAACTTGACAAAATAAAGGAGCTTTCAGTTTTGTCTCTATGATTTGTTTCCGCTTCAAGTAGCCCTAAGCAGAGACTGTGGAAAAGCACTTTCATTGAGAGAGGTTGCCAAGCTTCCAAGAAATAACAAGTTTCCGAAATACCAGCAAATATTTTTTCACGCAATCTTGATGACACTTAGTGGTAATGATCACTACACAAATCCCACTTGGCTCACCAAATTTTGTTCTTCTAGGTTGAAGCATTAGTCTACAGTAGCAGTTTTTAATTTTAGGTTTTACTCTGTTCTCTCCTATATAGATAGATGAATTTGGAACTCTAAATCCAATATGGTTTGTAGTAGCTCTTTGAAACTTGACAAAGTAAAGGAGTTCTCAGTTTTGTCTCTATGGTTTGTTTCCTCTTCATGTAGCCCTGGCATAGACTGTGGAAAAGCACTTTCATTGAGAGGGGTTGCCAAGCTTCTAAGAAATAACGAGTTTCCGAAATACCAGCAAATATTTTTTCACCCAATCTTGATGATACTTGGTGGTAGGACAAGTACACAAATCCCACTTGGCTCACTAAATTTTGTTATTCTAGGTTGAAGTATTCGTCTACAGTAGCAGTTTTTAATTTTAGGTTTTACTCTGTTCTCTCCTATATAGATAGATGAATTTGGAACTCTAAATCCAACATGGTTTGTAGTAGCTCTTTGAAACATGAAAAAATAAAGGAGTTCTCAGTTTTGTCTCTATGATTTGTTTCCGCTTCAAGTAGCCCTAAGCAGAGACTGTGGAAATGCACTTTCATTGAGAGGGGTTGCAAAGCTTCTAAGAAATAACGAGTTTCCGAATTACCAGCAAATATTTTTTCACCCAATGTTGATGATACGTGGTGGTGAAGATCGGTACACAAATCCCACTTGGCTCACCAAATTTTGTCCTTCTTGGTTGAATCGTTCGTCAACAGTAGCAGTTTTTATTTTTAGGTTTCACTCTGTTCTCTGCTATATAGATAGATGAATTTGGAACTCTAAATCCAACATGGATTGTAGTAGCTCTTTGAAACTTGACAAAATAAAGGAGTTCTCAGTTTTGTCTCTCTGGTTTGTTTCCTCTTCAAGTAGACCTAGGCACAGACTGTGGAAAATCACTTTCATTGAGAGGGGTTGCAAGGCTCTAAGAAATAACGATTTTCCGAAATACCAGGAAATATTTTTTCACCCAGTCTTGATGATACTTGTTGATGATGATCAGTACACAAATCCCACATGGCTCACCAAATTTTGTTCTTCTAGGTTGAAGCATTCGTCTACAGCAGCAATTTTTATATTTAGGTTGCACTCTGTTCTCTCCTATATAGATAGATGAATTTGGAACTCTAAATCCAACATGGTTTGTAGTGGCTCTTTGAAACCTGACAAAATAAAGGAGTTCTCAGGTTTTTCTCTATGGTTTGTTTCCTCTTCAAGTAGCCCCAGGCACAAACGGTGGAAAAGCACTTTCATTTAGAGGGGTTGCCAAGCTTCCAAGAAATTACGAGTTTCCGAAATACCAGCAAATATTTTTTCACCCAATCTTGATGATACTTGGTGTTTACGATCGGTACACAAATCCCACTTGACTCACCAAATTTTGTTCTTCTAGGTTGAAGCGTTCGTTTACAGTAGCAGTTTTTATTTTTAGGTTTCACTCTGTTCTCTCCTATATAAATAGATGAATTTGCAACTCTAAATCCAACATGGTTTGTAGTAGCTCTTTGAAAGGTTTCAAAAAAAAGGAGTTCTCAGTTTTGTCTCTATGGTTTGTTTCCTTTTCAGGTAGCCCTGGCACAGACTGTGGAAAAGCACTTTCATTGAAAGGGGTTGCCAATCTTCCAAAAAATAACGAGTTTCTGAAATAGCAGCAAATATTTTTTCACCCAATCTTGATGATACTTGTTGGTAAGGACAAGTACACAAATCCCACTTGGCTCACCAAATTTTGTTCTTCTAGGTTGAAGCATTCGTCTACAGTAGCAGTTTTTATTTTTAGGTTTCACTCTGTTCTCTCCTATATAGAGAGATGAATTTGGAACTCTAAATCCAATATGGTTTGTAGTAGTTCTTTGAAACGTGACAAAGTAAAGGAATTCTCAGTTTTGTCTCTATGATTTGTTTCCGCTTCATGTAGCCCTAAGCAGAGACTGTGGAAAAGCACTTTCATTGAGAGGGGTTGCCAAGCTTCTAAGAAATAACGAGTTTCCGAATTACCAGCAAATATTTTTTCACCCAATGTTGACGATACGTGGTGGTGAAGATCGGTACACAAATACCACTTAGCTCAACAAATTTGGTCCTTCTTGGTTGAAGCGTTCGTCAACAGTAGTAGTTTTATATTTAGGTTTCACTCTGTTCTCGGCTATATAGATAGATGAATTTGGAAATCTAAATCCAACATGGTTTGTAGTAGCTATTTGAAACTTGACAAAATAAAGGAGTTCTCAGTTTTGTCTCTATGGTTTGTTTCCTCTTCAAGTAGCCCCAGGCACAAACGGTGGAAAAGCACTTTCATTTAGAGGGGTTGCCAAGCTTGCAAGAAATTACGAGTTTCCGAAATACCAGCAAATATTTTTTCACCCAATCTTGATGATACTTGGTGTTTACGATCGGTACACAAATCCCACTTGACTCACCAAATTTTGTTCTTCTAGGTTGAAGCGTTCGTTTACAGTAGCAGTTTTATATTTAGGTTTCACTCTGTTCTCGGCTATATAGATAGATGAATTTGGAAATCTAAATCCAACATGGTTTGTAGTAGCTATTTGAAACTTGACAAAATAAAGGAGTTCTCAGTTTTGTCTCTATGGTTTGTTTCCTCTTCAAGTAGCCCTATTCACAGACTGTGGAAAAGCACTTTCATTGAGAGGGGTTGCCAAGCTTCTGAGAAATAACGAGTTTCCAAAATACCAGCAAATATTTTTTCACCCAATCTTGATGATACTTGTTGGTGATGATCAGTACACATATCCCACTTGGCTCACCAAATTTTGTTCTTCTAGGTTGAAGCGTTCGTCTACAGTAGCAATTTTTATATTTAGGTTTCACTCTGTTCTCTCCTATATAGATAGATGAATTTGGAACTCTAAATCCAACATGGTTTGTAGTAGCTATTTGAAACTTGACAAAATAAAGGAGCTTTCAGTTTTGTCTCTATGATTTGTTTCCGCTTCAATTAGCCCTAAGCAGAGACTGTGGAAAAGCACTTTCATTGAGAGAGGTTGCCAAGCTTCCAAGAAATAACGAGTTTCCGAAATACCAGCAAATATTTTTTCACGCAATCTTGATGACACTTAGTGGTAATGATCACTACACAAATCCCACTTGGCTCACCAAATTTTGTTCTTCTAGGTTGAAGCATTCGTCTACAGTAGCAGTTTTTAATTTTAGATTTTACTCTGTTCTCTCCTATATAGATAGATGAATTTGGAACTCTAAATCCAACATGGTTTGTAGTAGCTCTTTGAAACTTGACAAAGTAACGGAGTTCTCAGTTTTGTCTCTATGGTTTGTTTCCTCTTCAAATAGCCCTGGCACAGACTGTGGAAAAGCAATTTCTTTGACAGGGGTTGCCAAGCTTCTAAGAAATTACGAGTTTCCGAAATACCAGCAAACATTTTTTCACGCAATCTTGATGACACTTGGTGGTAAGGACAAGTACACAAATCCCACTTGGGTCACCAAATTCTGTTCTTCTAGGTTGAAGCATTCGTCTACAGTAGCAGTTTTTATTTTTAGGTTTCTCTCTGTTCTCTCCTATATAGATAGATGAATTTGGAACTCTAAATCCAACATGGTTTGTAGTAGCTCTTTGAAACTTGAAAAAAATAAAGGAGTTCTCAGTTTTGTCTCTATGATTTGTTTCCGCTTCAAGTAGCCCTAAGCTGAGACTGTGGAAAAGCACTTTCATTGAGAGGGGTTGCAAAGCTTCTAAGAAATAACAAGTTTCCGAATTACCAGCAAATATTTTTTCATCCAATGTTGATGATACGTGGTGGTGAAGATCGGTACACAAATCCCACTTGGCTCACCAAATTTTGTCCTTCTTGGTTGAATCGTTCGTCAACAGTAGCAGTTTTTATTTTTAGGTTTCACTCTGTTCTCTGCTATATAGATAGATGAATTTGGAACTCTAAATCCAACATGGTTTGTAGTAGCTCTTTGAAACTTGACAAATTAAAGGAGTTCTCAGTTTTGTCTCTATGGTTTGTTTCCTCTTCAAGTAGCCCTAGGCACAGACTGTGGAAAAGCACTTTCATTGAGAGGGGTTGCCAAGCTTCTGAGAAATAACGAGTTTCCAAAATACCAGCAAATATTTTTTCACCCAATCTTGATGATACTTGTTGGTGATGATCAGTACACATATCCCACTTGGCTCACCAAATTTTGTTCTTCTAGGTTGAAGCGTTCGTCTACAGTAGCAATTTTTATATTTAGGTTTCACTCTGTTCTCTCCTATATAGATAGATGAATTTGTAACTCTAAATACAACATGGTTTGCAGTGGCTCTTTGAAACTTTACAAAATAAAGGAGATCTGAGTTTTTTCTCTATGGTTTGATTCCTCTTCATATAGGCCCAGGCACACATGGTGGAAAAGCTCTTTCATAGAGAGGTGTTGCCAAGCTTCGAAGAAATTAAGAGTTTCCAAAATACCAGCAAATATTTTTTCACCCAATCTTGATGATACTTGGTGGTAAGGACAAGTACACAAATCCCACTTGGCTCACCAAATTTTATTCTTCTAGGTTGAAGCATTCGTCTACAGTAGCAGTTTTTATTTTTAGGTTTCACTCTGTTCTCTCCTGTATAGATAGATGAATTTGGAACACTAAATCCAACATGGTTTGTAGTAGCTCTTTGAAACTTGGCAAAATAAAGGAGTTCTCAGTTTTGTCTCTATGGTTTGATTCCTCTTCAACTAGCCCTAGGCACAGACTGTGGAAAAGCACTTTCATTGAGAGGGGTTGCCAAGCTTCTAAGAATTAAAGAGTTTCCGAAATACCAGCAAATATTTTTTCACCCAATCTTGATGATACTTGGTGGTGAAGATCGGTACACAAATCCCACTTGGCTCACCAAATTTTGTTCTTCTAGGTTGAAGCGTTCGTCTACAGTAGCAGTTTTTATATTTAGGTTTCACTCTGTTCTCTCCTATATAGATAGATGAATTTGGAACTCTAAATCCAATATGGTTTGTAGTAGCTATTTGAAACTTGACAAAATAAAGGAGCTTTCAGTTTTGTCTCTATGATTTGTTTCCGCTTCAAGTAGCCCTAAGCAGAGACTGTGGAAAAGCACTTTCATTGAGAGAGGTTGCCAAGCTTCCAAGAAATAACAAGTTTCCGAAATACTTGCAAATATTTTTTCACGCAATCTTGATGACACTTAGTGGTAATGATCACTACACAAATCCCACTTGGCTCACCAAATTTTGTTCTTCTAGGTTGAAGCATTAGTCTACAGTAGCAGTTTTTAATTTTAGGTTTTACTCTGTTCTCTCCTATATAGATAGATGAATTTGGAACTCTAAATCCAATATGGTTTGTAGTAGCTCTTTGAAACTTGACAAAGTAAAGGATTTCTCAGTTTTGTCTCTATGGTTTGTTTCCTCTTCATGTAGCCCTGGCATAGACTGTGGAAAAGCACTTTCATTGAGAGGGGTTGCCAAGCTTCTAAGAAATAACGAGTTTCCGAAATACCAGCAAATATTTTTTCACCCAATCTTGATGATACTTGGTGGTAGGAAAAGTACACAAATCCCACTTGGCTCACTAAATTTTGTTATTCTAGGTTGAAGTATTCGTCTACAGTAGCAGTTTTTAATTTTAGGTTTTACTCTGTTCTCTCCTATATAGATAGATGAATTTGGAACTCTAAATCCAACATGGTTTGTAGTAGCTCTTTGAAACATGAAAAAATAAAGGAGTTCTCAGTTTTGTCTCTATGATTTGTTTCCGCTTCAAGTAGCCCTAAGCAGAGACTGTGGAAATGCACTTTCATTGAGAGGGGTTGCAAAGCTTCTAAGAAATAACGAGTTTCCGAATTACCAGCAAATATTTTTTCACCCAATGTTGATGATACGTGGTGGTGAAGATCGGTACACAAATCCCACTTGGCTCACCAAATTTTGTCCTTCTTGGTTGAATCGTTCGTCAACAGTAGCAGTTTTTATTTTTAGGTTTCACTCTGTTCTCTGCTATATAGATAGATGAATTTGGAACTCTAAATCCAACATGGATTGTAGTAGCTCTTTGAAACTTGACAAAATAAAGGAGTTCTCAGTTTTGTCTCTCTGGTTTGTTTCCTCAACAAGTAGACCTAGGCACAGACTGTGGAAAATCACTTTCATTGAGAGGGGTTGCAAGGCTCTAAGAAATAACGATTTTCCGAAATACCAGGAAATATTTTTTCACCCAGTCTTGATGATACTTGTTGGTGATGATCAGTACACAAATCCCACATGGCTCACCAAATTTTGTTCTTCTAGGTTGAAGCGTTCGTCTACAGCAGCAATTTTTATATTTAGGTTGCACTCTGTTCTCTCCTATATAGATAGATGAATTTGGAACTCTAAATCCAACATGGTTTTTAGTGGCTCTTTGAAACCTGACAAAATAAAGGAGTTCTCAGGTTTTTCTCTATGGTTTGTTTCCTCTTCAAGTAGCCCCAGGCACAAACGGTGGAAAAGCACTTTCATTTAGAGGGGTTGCCAAGCTTCCAAGAAATTACGAGTTTCCGAAATACCAGCAAATATTTTTTCACCCAATCTTGATGATACTTGGTGTTTACGATCGGTACACAAATCCCACTTGACTCACCAAATTTTGTTCTTCTAGGTTGAAGCGTTCGTTTACAGTAGCAGTTTTTATTTTTAGGTTTCACTCTGTTCTCTCCTATATAAATAGATGAATTTGGAACTCTAAATCCAACATGGTTTGTAGTAGCTCTTTGAAACGTTTCAAAAAAAAGGAGTTTTCAGTTTTGTCTCTATGGTTTGTTTCCTTTTCAGGTAGCCCTGGCACAGACTGTGGAAAAGCACTTTCATTGAAAGGGGTTGCCAATCTTCCAAAAAATAACGAGTTTCTGAAATAGCAGCAAATATTTTTTCACCCAATCTTGATGATACTTGTTGGTAAGGACAAGTACACAAATCCCACTTGGCTCACCAAATTTTGTTCTTCTAGGTTGAAGCATTCGTCTACAGTAGCAGTTTTTATTTTTAGGTTTCACTCTGTTCTCTCCTATATAGAGAGATGAATTTGGAACTCTAAATCCAATATGGTTTGTAGTAGCTCTTTGAAACGTGACAAAGTAAAGGAATTCTCAGTTTTGTCTCTATGATTTGTTTCCGCTTCATGTAGCCCTAAGCAGAGACTGTGGAAAAGCACTTTCATTGAGAGGGGTTGCCAAGCTTCTAAGAAATAACGAGTTTCCGAATTACCAGCAAATATTTTTTCACCCAATGTTGACGATACGTGGTGGTGAAGATCGGTACACAAATACCACTTAGCTCAACAAATTTGGTCCTTCTTGGTTGAAGCGTTCGTCAACAGTAGCAGTTTTATATTTAGGTTTCACTCTGTTCTCGGCTATATAGATAGATGAATTTGGAAATCTAAATCCAACATGGTTTGTAGTAGCTATTTGAAACTTGACAAAATAAAGGAGTTCTCAGTTTTGTCTCTATGGTTTGTTTCCTCTTCAAGTAGCCCTTTTCACAGACTGTGGAAAAGCACTTTCATTGAGAGGGGTTGCCAAGCTTCTGAGAAATAACGAGTTTCCGAAATACCAGCAAATATTTTTTCACCCAATCTTGATGATACTTGTTGGTGATGATCAGTACACATATCCCACTTGGCTCACCAAATTTTGTTCTTCTAGGTTGAAGCGTTCGTCTACAGTAGCAATTTTTATATTTAGGTTTCACTCTGTTCTCTCCTATATAGATAGATGAATTTGGAACACTAAATCCAACATGGTTTGTAGTAGCTATTTGAAACTTGACAAAATAAAGGAGCTTTCAGTTTTGTCTCTATGATTTGTTTCCGCTTCAATTAGCCCTAAGCAGAGACTGTGGAAAAGCACTTTCATTGAGAGAGGTTGCCAAGCTTCCAAGAAATAACGAGTTTCCGAAATACCAGCAAATATTTTTTCACGCAATCTTGATGACACTTAGTGGTAATGATCACTACACAAATCCCACTTGGCTCACCAAATTTTGTTCTTCTAGGTTGAAGCATTCGTCTACAGTAGCAGTTTTTAATTTTAGATTTTACTCTGTTCTCTCCTATATAGATAGATGAATTTGGAACTCTAAATCCAACATGGTTTGTAGTAGCTCTTTGAAACTTGACAAAGTAACGGAGTTCTCAGTTTTGTCTCTATGGTTTGTTTCCTCTTCAAATAGCCCTGGCACAGACTGTGGAAAAGCAATTTCTTTGAGAGGGGTTGCCAAGCTTCTAAGAAATTACGAGTTTCCGAAATACCAGCAAACATTTTTTCACGCAAACTTGATGACACTTGGTGGTAAGGACAAGTACACAAATCCCACTTGGGTCACCAAATTCTGTTCTTCTAGGTTGAAGCATTCGTCTACAGTAGCAGTTTTTATTTTTAGGTTTCTCTCTGTTCTCTCCTATATAGATAGATGAATTTGGAACACTAAATCCAACATGGTTTGTAGTAGCTATTTGAAACTTGAAAAAAATAAAGGAGTTCTCAGTTTTGTCTCTATGATTTGTTTCCGCTTCAAGTAGCCCTAAGCTGAGACTGTGGAAAAGCACTTTCATTGAGAGGGGTTGCAAAGCTTCTAAGAAATAACAAGTTTCCGAATTACCAGCAAATATTTTTTCATCCAATGTTGATGATACGTGGTGGTGAAGATCGGTACACAAATCCCACTTGGCTCACCAAATTTTGTCCTTCTTGGTTGAATCGTTCGTCAACAGTAGCAGTTTTTATTTTTAGGTTTCACTCTGTTCTCTGCTATATAGATAGATGAATTTGGAACTCTAAATCCAACATGGTTTGTAGTAGCTCTTTGAAACTTGACAAATTAAAGGAGTTCTCAGTTTTGTCTCTATGGTTTGTTTCCTCTTCAAGTAGCCCTAGGCACAGACTGTGGAAAAGCACTTTCATTGAGAGGGATTGCCAAGCTTCTAAGAAATAACGAGTTTCCGAAATACCAGCAATATTTTTTCACCCAATCTTGATGATACTTGTTGGTGATGATCAGTACACAAATCCCACATGGCTCACCAAATTTTGTTCTTCTAGGTTGAAGCGTTCTTCTACAGCAGCAATTTTTATATTTAGTTGCACTCTGTTCTCTCCTATATAGATAGATGAATTTGGAACTCTAAATCCAACATGGTTGGTAGTGGCTCTTTGAAACTTGACAAAATAAAGGAGTTCTCAGGTTTTTCTCTATGGTTTGTTTCCTCTTCAAGTAGCCCCAGGCACAAACGGTGGAAAAGCACTTTCATTAAGAGGGGTTGCCAAGCTTCCAAGAAATTACGAGTTTCCGAAATACCAGCAAATATTTTTTCTCCCAATCTTGATGATACTTGGTGTTTACGATCGGTACACAAATCCCACTTGACTCACCAAATTTTGTTCTTCTAGGTTGAAGCGTTCGTTTACAGTAGCAGTTTTTATTTTTAGGTTTCACTCTGTTCTCTCCTATATAAATAGATGAATTTGGAACTCTAAATCCAACATGGTTTGTAGTAGCTCTTTGAAACTTGACAAAAAAAAGGAGTTCTCAGTTTTGTCTTTATGGTTTGTTTCCTTTTCAAGTAGCCCTGGCACAGACTGTGGAAAAGCACTTTCATTGAGAGGGGTTGCCAATCTTCCAAAAAATAACGAGTTTCCGAAATACCAGCAAATATTTTCTCACCCAATCTTGATGATACTTGGTGGTAAGGACAAGTACACAAATCCCACTTGGCTCACCAAATTTTGTTCTTCTAGGTTGAAGCATTCGTCTACAGTAGCAGTTTTTAATTTTAGGTTTTACTCTGTTCTATGCTATATAGATAGATGAATTTGGAACTCTAAATCCAACATGGTTTGTAGCAGCTCTTTGCAACTTGACAAAATAAAGGAGATCTCAGTTTTGTCTCTATGGTTTGTTTCCTCTTCAAGTAGCCCTAGGCACCAATGGTGGAAAAGCACTTTCATTGGGAGGGGTTGCCAAGCTTCTAAGAAATAACGAGTTTCCGAAATACCAGCAAATATTTTTTCACCCAATCTTGATGATACTTGGTGGTAGGATAAGTACACAATCCCACTTGGCTCACTAAATTTTGTTATTCTAGGTTGAAGCATTCGTCTACAGTAGCAGTTTTTAATTTTAGGTTTTACTCTGTTCTCTCCTATATAGATAGATGAATTTGGAACTCTAAATCCAACATGGTTTGTAGTAGCTCTTTGAAACTTGACAAAAAAAAGGAGTTCTCAATTTTGCCTCTATGGTTTGTTTCCTCTTCAAGTAGGCCTAGGCACAGACTGTGGAAAATCACTTTCATTGAGAGGGGTTGCATGGCTCTAAGAAATAACGATTTTCCGAAATACCAGCAAATATTTTTTCACCCAGTCTTGATGATACTTGTTGCTGATGATCAGTACACAAATCCCACATGGCTCACCAAATTTTGTTCTTCTAGGTTGAAGCGTTCGTCTACAGCAGCAATTTTTATATTTAGGTTGCACTCTGTTCTCTCCTATATAGATAGATGAATTTGGAACTCTAAATCCAACATGGTTTGTAGTGGCTCTTTGAAACCTTACAAAATAAAGGAGTTCTCAGGTTTTTCTCTATGGTTTGTTTCCTCTTCAAGTAGCCCCAGGCACAAACGGTGGAAAAGCACTTTCATTTAGAGGGGTTGCCAAGCTTCCAAGAAATTACGAGTTTCCGAAATACCAGCAAATATTTTTTCACCCAATCTTGATGATACTTGGTGTTTACGATCGGTACACAAATCCCACTTGACTCACCAAATTTTGTTCTTCTAGGTTGAAGCGTTCGTTTACAGTAGCAGTTTTTATTTTTAGGTTTTACTCTGTTCTCTCCTATATAAATAGATGAATTTGGAACTCTAAATCCAACATGGTTTGTAGTAGCTCTTTGAAACGTTTAAAAAAAAAGGAGTTTTCAATTTTGTCTCTATGGTTTGTTTCCTTTTCAAGTAGCCCTGGCACAGACTGTGGAAAAGCACTTTCATTGAGAGGGGTTGCCAATCTTCCAAAAAATAACGAGTTTCTGAAATAGCAGCAAATATTTTTCACCCAATCTTGATGATACTTGTTGGTAAGGACAAGTACACAAATCCCACTTGGCTCACCAATTTTGTTCTTCTAGGTTGAAGCATTCGTCTACAGTAGCAGTTTTTATTTTTAGGTTTCACTCTGTTCTCTCCTATATAGATAGATGAATTTGGAACTCTAAATCCAATATGGTTTGTAGTAGCTCTTTGAAACGTGACAAAGTAAAGGAATTCTCAGTTTTGTCTCTATGATTTGTTTCCGCTTCATGTAGCCCTAAGCAGAGACTGTGGAAAAGCACTTTCATTGAGAGGGGTTGCCAAGCTTCTAAGAAATAACGAGTTTCCGAATTACCAGCAAATATTTTTTCACCCAATGTTGATGATACGTGGTGGTGAAGATCGGTACACAAATACCACTTAGCTCAACAAATTTGGTCCTTCTTGGTTGAAGCGTTCGTCAACAGTAGCAGTTTTATATTTAGGTTTCACTCTGTTCTCGGCTATATAGATAGATGAATTTGGAAATCTAAATCCAACATGGTTTGTAGTAGCTCTTTGAAACTTGACAAAATAAAGGAGTTCTCAGTTTTGTCTCTATGGTTTGTTTCCTCTTCAAGTAGCCCTAGGCACAGACTGTGGAAAAGCACTTTCATTGAGAGGGATTGCCAAGCTTCTAAGAAATAACGAGTTTCCGAAATACCAGCAAATATTTTTTCACCCAGTCTTGATGATACTTGTTGGTGATGATCAGTACACAAATCCCACATGGCTCACCAAATTTTGTTCTTCTAGGTTGAAGCGTTCTTCTACAGCAGCAATTTTTATATTTAGGTTGCACTCTGTTCTCTCCTATATAGATAGATGAATTTGGAACTCTAAATCCAACATGGTTGGTAGTGGCTCTTTGAAACTTGACAAAATAAAGGAGTTCTCAGGTTTTTTCTCTATGGTTTGTTTCCTCTTCAAGTAGCCCCAGGCACAAACGGTGGAAAAGCACTTTCATTAAGAGGGTTGCCAAGCTTCCAAGAAATTACGAGTTACCGAAATACCAGCAAATATTTTTTCTCCCAATCTTGATGATACTTGGTGTTTACGATCGGTACACAAATCCCACTTGACTCACCAAATTTTGTTCTTCTAGGTTGAAGCGTTCGTTTACAGTAGCAGTTTTTATTTTTAGGTTTCACTCTGTTCTCTCCTATATAAATAG
This sequence comes from Callospermophilus lateralis, assembly GCF_048772815.1. Classification (NCBI taxonomy): domain Eukaryota; kingdom Metazoa; phylum Chordata; class Mammalia; order Rodentia; family Sciuridae; genus Callospermophilus; species Callospermophilus lateralis. Next base: position 41,462 of record NW_027516340.1, read on the forward strand.
ATGAATTTGGAACTCTAAATCCAACATGGTTTGTAGTAGCTCTTTGAAACTTGACAAAAAAAAGGAGTTCTCAGTTTTGTCTCTATGGTTTGTTTCCTTTTCAAGTAGCCCTGGCACAGACTGTGGAAAAGCACTTTCATTGAGAGGGGTTGCCAATCTTCCAAAAAATAACGAGTTTCCGAAATACCAGCAAATATTTTCTCACCCAATCTTGATGATACTTGGTGGTAAGGACAAGTACACAAATCCCACTTGGCTCACCAAATTTTGTTCTTCTAGGTTGAAGCATTCGTCTACAGTAGCAGTTTTTAATTTTAGGTTTTACTCTGTTCTATGCTATATAGATAGATGAATTTGGAACTCTAAATCCAACATTGTTTGTAGCAGCTCTTTGAAACTTGACAAAATAAAGGAGATCTCAGTTTTGTCTCTATGGTTTGTTTCCTCTTCAAGTAGCCCTAGGCACCAATGGTGGAAAAGCACTTTCATTGGGAGGGGTTGCCAAGCTTCTAAGAAATAACGAGTTTCCGAAATACCAGCAAATATTTTTTCACCCAATCTTGATGATACTTGGTGGTAGGACAAGTACACAAATCCCACTTGGCTCACTAAATTTTGTTATTCTAGGTTGAAGCATTCGTCTACAGTAGCAGTTTTTAATTTTAGGTTTTACTCTGTTCTCTCCTATATAGATAGATGAATTTGGAACTCTAAATCCAACATGGTTTGTAGTAGCTCTTTGAAACTTGACAAAAAAAAGGAGTTCTCAATTTTGTCTCTATGGTTTGTTTCCTCTTCAAGTAGGCCTAGGCACAGACTGTGGAAAATCACTTTCATTGAGAGGGGTTGCAAGGCTCTAAGAAATAACGATTTTCCGAGATACCAGCAAATATTTTTTCACCCAGTCTTGATGATACTTGTTGCTGATGATCAGTACACAAATCCCACATGGCTCACCAAATTTTGTTCTTCTAGGTTGAAGCGTTCGTCTACAGCAGCAATTTTTATATTTAGGTTGCACTCTGTTCTCTCCTATATAGATAGATGAATTTGGAACTCTAAATCCAACATGGTTTGTAGTGGCTCTTTGAAACCTTACAAAATAAAGGAGTTCTCAGGTTTTTCTCTATGGTTTGTTTCCTCTTCAAGTAGCCCCAGGCACAAACGGTGGAAAAGCACTTTCATTTAGAGGGGTTGCCAAGCTTCCAAGAAATTACGAGTTTCCGAAATACCAGCAAATATTTTTTCACCCAATCTTGATGATACTTGGGGTTTACGATCGGTACACAAATCCCACTTGACTCACCAAATTTTGTTCTTCTAGGTTGAAGCGTTCGTTTACAGTAGCAGTTTTTATTTTTAGGTTTTACTCTGTTCTCTCCTATATAAATAGATGAATTTGGAACTCTAAATCCAACATGGTTTGTAGTAGCTCTCTGAAACGTTTCAAAAAAAAGGAGTTTTCAATTTTGTCTCTATGGTTTGTTTCCTTTTCAAGTAGCCCTGGCACAGACTGTGGAAAAGCACTTTCATTGAGAGGGGTTGCCAATCTTCCAAAAAATAACGAGTTTCTGAAATAGCAGCAAATATTTTTTCACCCAATCTTGATGATACTTGTTGGTAAGGACAAGTACACAAATCCCACTTGGCTCACCAAATTTTGTTCTTCTAGGTTGAAGCATTCGTCTACAGTAGCAGTTTTTATTTTTAGGTTTCACTCTGTTCTCTCCTATATAGATAGATGAATTTGGAACTCTAAATCCAATATGGTTTGTAGTAGCTCTTTGAAACGTGACAAAGTAAAGGAATTCTCAGTTTTGTCTCTATGATTTGTTTCCGCTTCATGTAGCCCTAAGCAGAGACTGTGGAAAAGCACTTTCATTGAGAGGGGTTGCCAAGCTTCTAAGAAATAACGAGTTTCCGAATTACCAGCAAATATTTTTTCACCCAATGTTGATGATACGTGGTGGTGAAGATCGGTACACAAATACCACTTAGCTCAACAAATTTGGTCCTTCTTGGTTGAAGCGTTCGTCAACAGTAGCAGTTTTATATTTAGGTTTCACTCTGTTCTCGGCTATATAGATAGATGAATTTGGAAATCTAAATCCAACATGGTTTGTAGTAGCTATTTGAAACTTGACAAAATAAAGGAGTTCTCAGTTTTGTCTCTATGGTTTGTTTCCTCTTCAAGTAGCCCTATTCACAGACTGTGGAAAAGCACTTTGATTGAGAGGGGTTGCCTGCTTCTGAGAAATAACGAGTTTCCGAAATACCAGCAAATATTTTTTCACCCAATCTTGATGATACTTGTTGGTGATGATCAGTACACATATCCCACTTGGCTCACCAAATTTTGTTCTTCTAGGTTGAAGCGTTCGTCTACAGTAGCAATTTTTATATTTAGGTTTCACTCTGTTCTCTCCTATATAGATAGATGAATTTGGAACTCTAAATCCAACATGGTTTGCAGTGGATCTTTGAAACTTTACAAAATAAAGGAGATCTGAGTTTTTTCTCTATGGTTTGATTCCTCTTCATGTAGCCCCAGGCACACACGGTGGAAAAGCTCTTTCATTGAGAGGTGTTGCCAAGCTTCTAAGAAATTACGAGTTTCCAAAATACCAGCAAATATTTTTTCACCCAATCTTGATGATACTTGGTGGTAAGGACAAGTACACAAATCCCACTTGGCTCACCAAATTTTATTCTTCTAGGTTGAAGCATTCGTCTACAGTAGCAGTTTTTATTTTTAGGTTTCACTCTGTTCTCTCCTATATAGATAGATGAATTTGGAACTCTAAATCCAACATGGTTTGTAGTAGCTCTTTGAAACGTGACAAAGTAAAGGAATTCTCAGTTTTGTCTCTATGATTTGTTTCCGCTTCATGTAGCCCTAAGCAGAGACTGTGGAAAAGCAGTTTCATTGAGAGGGGTTGCCAAGCTTCTAAGAAATAACGAGTTTCCGAATTACCAGCAAATATTTTTTCACCCAATGTTGATGATACGTGGTGGTGAAGATCGGTACACAAATACCACTTAGCTCAACAAATTTGGTCCTTCTTGGTTGAAGCGTTCGTCAACAGTAGCAGTTTTATATTTAGGTTTCACTCTGTTCTCGGCTATATAGATAGATGAATTTGGAAATCTAAATCCAACATGGTTTGTAGTAGCTATTTGAAACTTGACAAAATAAAGGAGTTCTCAGTTTTGTCTCTATGGTTTGTTTCCTCTTCAAGTAGCCCTATTCACAGACTGTGGAAAAGCACTTTGATTGAGAGGGGTTGCCTGCTTCTGAGAAATAACGAGTTTCCGAAATACCAGCAAATATTTTTTCACCCAATCTTAATGATACTTGTTGGTGATGATCAGTACACATATCCCACTTGGCTCACCAAATTTTGTTCTTCTAGGTTGAAGCGTTCGTCTACAGTAGCAATTTTTATATTTAGGTTTCACTCTGTTCTCTCCTATATAGATAGATGAATTTGGAACTCTAAATCCAACATGGTTTGTAGTAGCTCTTTGAAACTTGGCAAAATAAAGGAGTTCTCAGTTTTGTCTCTATGGTTTGATTCCTCTTCAACTAGCCCTAGGCACAGACTGTGGAAAAGCACTTTCATTGAGAGGGGTTGCCAAGCTTCTAAGAAATAAAGAGTTTCAGAAATACCAGCAAATATTTTTTCACCCAATCTTGATAACACTTGGTGCTGAAGATCGGTACACAAATCCCACTTGGCTCACCAAATTTTGTTCTTCTAGGTTGAAGCGTTCGTCTACAGTAGAAGTTTTTATATTTAGGTTTCACTCTGCTCTCTCCTATATAGATAGATGAATTTGGAACTCTAAATCCAATATGGTTTGTAGTAGCTATTTGAAACTTGACAAAATAAAGGAGCTTTCAGTTTTGTCTCTATGATTTGTTTCCGCTTCAAGTAGCCCTAAGCAGAGACTGTGGAAAAGCACTTTCATTGAGAGAGGTTGCCAAGCTTCCAAGAAATAACGAGTTTCCGAAATACCAGCAAATATTTTTTCACGCAATCTTGATGACACTTGGTGGTAAGGACAAGTACACAAATCCCACTTGGGTCACCAAATTTTGTTCTTCTAGGTTGAAGCATTCGACTACAGTAGCAGTTTTTATTTTTAGGTTTCACTCTGTTCTCTCCTATATAGATAGATGAATTTGGAACTCTAAATCCAACATGGTTTGTAGTAGCTCTTTGAAACTTGGCAAAATAAAGGAGTTCTCAGTTTTGTCTCTATAGTTTGATTCCTCTTCAACTAGCCCTAGGCACAGACTGTGGAAAAGCACTTTCATTGAGAGGGGTTGCCAAGCTTCTAAGAAATAAAGAGTTTCCGAAATACCAGCAAATATTTTTTCACCCAATCTTGATGATACTTGGTGGTGAAGATCGGTACACAAATCCCACTTGGCTCACCAAATTTTGTTCTTTTAGTTTGAAGCGTTCGTCTACAGTAGCAGTTTTTATATTTAGGTTTCAATCTGTTCTCTCCTATATAGATAGATGAATTTGGAACTCTAAATCAAATATGGTTTGTAGTAGCTCTTTGAAACTTGAAAAAATAAAGGAGTTCTCAGTTTTTTCTCTATGGTTTGTTTCCTCTTCAAGTAGCCCCAGGCACAAACGGAGGAAAAGCACTTTCATTGAGAGAGGTTGCCAAGCTTCCAAGAAATAACGAGTTTCCGAAATACCAGCAAATATTTTTTCACGCAATCTTGATGACACTTGGTGGTAAGGACAAGTACAGAAATCCCACTTGGGTCACCAAATTTTGTTCTTCTAGGTTGAAGCTTTCGACTACAGTAGCAGTTTTTATATTTAGGTTTCACTCTCTTCTCTCCTATATAGATAGATGAATTTGGAACTCTAAATCCAATATGGTTTGTAGTAGCTATTTGAAACTTGACAAAATAAAGGAGCTTTCAGTTTTGTCTCTATGATTTGTTTCCGCTTCAGGTAGCCCTAAGCAGAGACTGTGGAAAAGCACTTTTATTGAGAGAGGTTGCCAAGTTTCCAAGAAATAACGAGTTTCCGAAATACCAGCAAATATTTTTTCACCCAATCTTGTTGATACTTGGTGGTGAAGATCGGTACACAAATCCCACTTGACTCACCAAATTTTGTTCTTCTAGGTTGAAGCGTTTGTTTACAGTAGCAGTTTTTATTTTTAGGTTTCACTCTGTTCTCTCCTATATAAATAGATGAATTTGGAACTCTAAATCCAACATGGTTTGTAGTAGCTCTTTGAAACGTGACAAAGTAAAGGAATTCTCAGTTTTGTCTCTATGATTTGTTTCCGCTTCATGTAGCCCTAAGCAGAGACTGTGGAAAAGCACTTTCATTGAGAGGGGTTGCCAAGCTTCTAAGAAATAACGAGTTTCCTAATTACCAGCAAATATTTTTTCACCCAATGTTGATGATACGTGGTGGTGAAGATCGGTACACAAATACCACTTAGCTCAACAAATTTGGTCCTTCTTGGTTGAAGCGTTCGACAACAGTAGCAGTTTTATATTTAGGTTTCACTCTGTTCTCGGCTATATAGATAGATGAATTTGGAAATCTAAATCCAACATTTTTTGTAGTAGCTATTTGAAACTTGACAAAATAAAGGGTTCTCAGTTTTGTCTCTATGGTTTGTTTCCTCTTCAAGTAGCCCCCGGCACAAACGGTGTAAAAGCACTTTCATTGAGAGGGGTTGCCAAGCTTCAAAGAAATTACGAGTTTCCGAAATACCAGCAAATATTTTTTCACCCAATGTTGATGATACTTGGTGGTAATGATCAGTACATAAATCCCACTTGGCTCACCAAATTTTGTTCTTCTAGGTTGAAGCGTTCGTCTACTGTAGCAGTTTTTATATTTAGGTTTCCCTCTGTTCTCTCCTATATAGATAGATGAATTTGGAACTTTAAATCCAACCTGGTTTGCAGTAGCTCTTTGAAACTTGACGAAATAAAGTAGTTCTCAGTTTTGTCTCGATGTTTTTTTTTCCTCTTCAAGTAGACCTTGGCACAGACTGTGGAAAAGCACTTTCATTGAGAGCGGTTGCCATGCTTCTAAGAAATAACGAGTTTCCGAAATACCAGCAAATATTTTTTTAACCGAATCTTGAAGATACTGGGTGCTAATGATCAGTACACAAATCCCACTTGGCTCACCAAATTTTGTTCTTCTAGGTTGAAGCGTTCGTTTACAGTAGCAGTTTTCATTTTTAGGTTTCACTCTGTTCTCTGCTATATAGATAGATGAATTTGGAACTCTAAATCCAACATGGTTTGTAGTAGCTCTTTGAAACTTGACAAAATAAAGGAGTTCTCAGTTTTGTCTCTATGGTTTGTTTCCTCTTCAGTAGCCCTGGCACAGACTGTGGAAAAGAACTTTCATTGAGAGGGGTTGCCAAGCATCTAAGAAATAACGAGTTTCCGAAATACCAGGAAATACTTTTTCACCCAATCTTGATGATACTTGGTGGTAATGACAAGTACACAAATCCAACTTGGCTCACCAAGTTTTGTTCTTCTAGGTTCAAGCGTTAGTCTACAGTAGCAGTTTTTATATTTAGATTTCACTCTGTTCTCTCCTATATAGATAGATGAATTTGGAACTCTAAATCCAATATGGTTTGTAGTAGCTCTTTGAAACTTGACAAAGTAAAGGAGTTCTCAGTTTTGTCTCTATGATTTGTTTCCGCTTCATGTAGCCCTAAGCAGAGACTGTGGAAAAGCACTTTCATTGAAAGGGGTTGCCAAGCTTCCAAGAAATTACGAGTTTCCTAAATACCAGGAAATATTTTTTCACCCAAGGTTGGTGATACGTGGTGTTAATGATCGGTACACGAATCCCACTTGGACCACGAAATTTTGTTCTTCTATGTTGAAGCGTTCGTCTACAGTAGCAGTTTCTATATTTAGGTTTCACTTTGTTCTCTGCTATATAGATAGATGAATTTGGAACTCTAAATCCAACATGGTTTGTAGTAGCTCTTTGAAACTTGACAAAATAAAAAAGTTCTCAGTTTTGTCTCTATGATTTGTTTCCGCTTCATGTAGCCCTAAGCAGAGACTGTGGAAAAGCACTTTCATTGAAAGGGGTTGCCAAGCTTCCAAGAAATTACGAGTTTCCTAAATACCAGCAAATATTTTTTCACCCAAGGTTGGTGATACGTGGTGTTAATGATCGGTACACGAATCCCACTTGGACCACGAAATTTTGTTCTTCTATGTTGAAGCGTTCGTCTACAGTAGCAGTTTCTATATTTAGGTTTCACTCTGTTCTCTGCTATATAGATAGATGAATTTGGAACTCTAAATCCAACATGGTTTGTAGTAGCTCTTTGAAACTTGACAAAATAAAAAAGTTCTCAGTTTTGTCTCTATGATTTGTATCCTCTTCAAGTAGCCCTATGCACAGACGGTGGAAAAGCACTTTCATTGAGAGGGGTTGCCAACTTCTAAGAAATAACGAGTTTCCGAAATTCCAGCAAATATTTTTTCACCCAATGTTGATGAAACTTGATGGTAATGCTCAGCACACAAATCCCACTTGGCTCACCAAATTTTGTTCTTCTAGGTTGAAGCGTTCATGTACCTTAGCAGTTTTTATATTTATGTTTCCCTCTGTTCTCTCCTATATAGATAGATGAATTTGGAACTCTAAATCCAACATGGTTTACAGTAGCTCTTTGAAACTTGACAAAATAAAGGAGTTCTCAGTTTTATGTCTATGTTTTGTTTACTCTTCAAGTAATCCCAGGCACAGACTGTGGAAAAGCACTTTCATTGAGAGGGGTTACCAAGCTTCAAAGAAATAACGAGTTTCCGAAATACCAGCAAATATTTTTTCACCGAATCTTGATGATACTTGGTGGTAATGATCAGTACACAAATCCCACTTGGCTCACAAAATTTTGTTCTTCTAGGTTGAAGCGTTCATTAACAGTAGTAGTTTTTATATTTCGGTTTCACTGTGTTCTCCCCTATATAGACCGATGAATTTGGAACTCTAAATCCAATATTGTTTGTAGTACCTCTTTGAAACTTGACAAAATAAAGGAGTTCTCGGTTTTGTCTCTACGATTTGTTTCTGCTTCAACTAGCCCTAAGCAGAGACTGTGGAAAAGCACTTTCATTGAGAGGGGTTGCCAAGCTTCCAAGAAATTACGAGTTTCCGAAATACCAGCAAATATTTTTTCACCCAATATTCATGATACTTGGTGGTAATGATCGGTACACAAATCCCACTTGGCTCACTAAATTTTGTTCTTCTAGGTTGAAGCGTTCGTCTACTGTTGCAGTTTTTATATTTAGTTTTCCCTCTGTTCTCTCCTATATAGATAGATGAATTTGGAACTCTAAATCCAGCATGGTTTGTAGTAGCTCTTTGAAACTTGACAAAATAAAGGAGTTCTCAGTTTTGTCTCTATGTTTTTTTTCCTCTTCAAGTAGCCCTAGGCACAGACGGTGGAAAAGCACTTTAATTGAGAGGGGTTGCCAAGCTTCTAAGAAATAACTAGTTTCCGAAATACCAGCAAATATTTTTTCACCCAATCTTGATGATACTTGTTGGTAATGATCAGTACACAAATCCTACTTGGCTCAACAAATTTTGTTCTTCTAGGTTGAAGCGTTCGTTTTTAGTAGCAGTTTTTATATTTAGGTTTCACTATATTCTCTGCTATATAGATAGATGAATTTGGAACTCTAAATCCAACATGGTTTGTAGTAGCTCTTTGAAACTTCAGAGAATAAAGGAGTTCTCAGTTTTGTCTCTATGGTTTGTTTCCTCTTCAAGTAGCCCTAGGCAAAGACGGTGGAAAAGCACTCTCATTGAGAGGGTTTGCCAAGCTTCTAAGAAATAACGAGTGTCCGAAATACCAGCAAATATTTTTTCACCCAATGTTGATGATACTTGGTGGTAATGATCAGTACACAAATCCCACTTTGCTCACCAAATTTTGTTCTTCTAGGTTGAAGCGTTCGTCTTCTGTTGCAGTTTATATATTTAGGTTTTCCTCTGTTCTCTCCTATATAGATAGATGAATTTGGAACTCTAAATCCAACATGGTTTGCAGTAGCTCTTTGAAACTTGACAAAATAAAGTAGTTCTCAGTTTTTGTCTCTATGTTTTGTTTCCTCTTCAAGTAGACCTAGGCACAGAGTGTGGAAAAGCACTTTCATTGAGTGGGGTTGCCAAGCTTCTAAGAAATAACGAGTTTCCGAAATACCAGCAAATACTTTTTCACCGAATCTTGATGATACTTGATGGTAATGATCAGTACACAAATCACACTTGGCTCACCAAATTTTGTTCTTCTAGGTTGAAGCATTCGTTTACAGTAGCAGTTTTTATTTTTAGGTTTCACTCTGTTCTCTCCTATATAGATAGATCAATTTGGAACACTAAATCCAACATGGTTTCTAGTAGCTCTTTGAAACTTGACAAAATAAAAAAGTTCTCAGTTTTGTCTCTATGGATTGTTTCTCTTCAAGTAGCCCTAGGCACTGACTGTGGAAATGCACTTTCATTGAGAGGGGTTGCCAAGCTTCTAAGAAAAAACGAGTTTCCAAAATACCAGCAAATATTTTTTCACCCAATATTGATGATACTTGGTGGTAAGGAGAAGTACACAAATCCCACTTGGCTCACCAATTTTGTTCTTCTAGGTTGAAGCGTTCGTCTACTGTAGCAGTTTTTATATTTAGGTTTCCCTCTGTTCTCTCCTATATAGACAGATGAATTTGGAACTCTAAATCCAATATTGTTTTTAGGAGCTCTTTGAAACTTGAGAAAATAAAGGAGTTCTCAGTTTTGTCTCTATGATGTGTTTCCGCTTCAATTAGCCCTAAGCAGAGACTGTGGAAAAGCACTTTCATTGAGAGGGGTTGCCAAGCTTCCAAGAAATTACCAGTTTCCGAAACACCAGCAAAAATTTTTTCACCCAATATTCATGATACTTGGTGGTATTGATCGGTACACAAATCCCACTTGACTCACCAAATTTTGTTCTTCTAGGATGAAGCGTTCGTCTAATGTAGCAGTTTATATTTTTAGTTTTCCCTCTGTTCTCTCCTATATAGATAGATGAATTTGGAACTCTATATCCAACATGGTTTGTAGTAGATCTTTGAAGCTTGAAAAAATAAAGGAGTTCTCAGTTTTGTCTCTATGATTTGTTTCCACTTCATGTAGCCCTAAGCAGAGACTGTTGAAAAGCACTTTAATTGAAATTAGTTGCCAAGCTTCCAATAAATTACGAGTTTCCGAAATACCAGCAAATATTTTTTCACCCAGTGTTGATGATACTTGGTGGTAATGATCAGTACACAAATGCCACTTGGTTCACCAAATTTTGTTCTTCTAGGTTGAAGCGTTCATTTACAGTAGAAGTATTTCTATTTAGGTTTCACTCTGTTCTCTCCTATATAGATAGATGAATTTGGAACTCTAAATCCAACATGATTTGTAGTAGCTCTTTGAAACTTGACAAAATAAAGGAGTTCTCAGTTTTGTCTCTATGGTTTGTTTCATCTTCAAGTAGCCCTAGGCACAGAGTGTGCAAAAGCGCTTTCATTGAGAGGGGTTGCTAAACTTCCTAAGAAAAAACTAGTTTCCGAAATACCAGCAAATATTTTTTCACCCAATCTTGATGATACTTGGTGGTAATGATCAGTACACAAATCCAACTTGGCAAACCAAATTTTGATCTTCTACATTGACGCGTTCGTCTACAGTAGCAGTTTTCATATTTAGGATTTACTCTGTTCTCTCCTATATTGATAGATGAATTTGGAACTCTAAATCCAACATGGTTTGTAGTAGCTCTTTGAGACTTGACAAAATAAAGGAGTTCTCAGTTTTTTCTCTATGGTTGGTTTCCTCTTCAAGTATCCTAGGCACAGACTGTGGAAAAACACTTTCATTGAGAGGGGTTGCCAAGCTTCTAAGAAATAACGAGTTTCCGAAATACCAGCAAATATTTTTTCAACCAATCTTGATGATACTTGGTGGTAATGATTGGTACACAAATCCCACTTGACTTACCAAATTTTGTTCTTTTAGGTCGAAGCGTTCGTTTACAGTAGCAGTTTATATTTTTAAGTTATCTCTGTTCTCTCCTATATAGATAGATGAATTTGGAACTCTAAATACAACATGGTTTGTAGTAGCTCTTTGAAACTCTACAAAAAAATAGTTTTCTGTTTTGTCTCTAAGATTTGTTTACGCTTCATGTAGCCCTAAGCAGAGACTGTGGAAAAGCACTTTCATTGAAAGGGGTTGCCAAGCTTCCAAGAAATTACGAGTTTCCGAAATACCAGCAAGTATTTTTCAACCAATGTTGATTGTACGTGGTGGTAATGACAAGTACACAAATCCCATTGGCTCACCAAATTTTGTTCTTCTAGGTTGAAGCGTTCGTTTACAGTAGCAGTTTTTATTTTTAGGTTTCACTCTGTTCTCTCCTATATAGATAGATGAATTTGGAACTCTTAATCCAACATGGTTTCTAGTAGCTCTTTGAAACTTGACAAAATAAAGGAGTTCTCAGTTTTGTCTCTATGGTTTGTTTCCTCTTCAAATAGCCCTAGGCACAGATGGTGGAAAAGCACTTTCATTGAGAGGGGTTGCCAAGCTTCCAAGAAATTACGAGTTTCCGAAATACCAGCAAATATTTTTTCACCCAATCTTGATGATACTTGGTGGTAAGGACAAGTACACAAATCCCACTTGGCTCACCAAATTTTGTTCTTCTAGGTGAAGCGTTTGTTTACAGTAACAGTTTTTATTTTTAGGTTTCACTCTGTTCTCTCCTTTACAGATAGATGAATTTGGAACTCTAAATCCAACATGGTTTGTAGTAGCTCTTTTAAACTGTCAAAATACAGGAGTTCTTAGTTTTGTCTCTATGGATTGTTTCCCCTTCAGGTAGTTCTAGGCACTGACTGTGGAAAAGCACTTTCATTGAGAGGGGTTGCCAAGCTTCCTCGAAATTACGAGTTTCCGAAATACCAGCAAATGTTTTTTCACCCAATCTTGATGATACTTGGTGGTAATGATCGGTACACAAATCCCTCTTGACTCACCAAATTTTGTTCTTCTAGGTTGATGCGTTCGTTTACAGTAGCAGTTTTTATTTTTAGGTTTCACTCTGTTCTCTCCTATATAAATAGATGAATTTGGAACTCTAAATCCAACATGGTTTGTAGTAGCTCTTTGAAACTTGACAAAATAAAGGAGTTCTCAGTTTTGTCTCTGGTTTTTTCCTCTTCCAGTAGCCCTAGTCACAGACGGTGGAAAAGCACTTTCAATGAGAGGGGTTGCTAAGCTTCTAAGAAATAAAGTGTTTCTGAAATACCAGCAAATATTTTTTACCCAAGGTTGATGATACTTGCTGATAATGATGAGTACACAAATCCCACTTGGCTCATCAAATTTTTTTTCTTCTTAGTTGAAGCGTTCGTCTACTGTAGCCGTTTTTATATTTAGGTTTCCCTCTGTTCTCTCCTATATAGATAGATAAATTTGGAAATCTAAATCCAACATGGTTTGCAGTAGCTCTTTGAAACTTGACAAAATAAAGTAGTTCTCAGTTTTGTCTCTCTGTTTTGTTTCCTCTTCAAGTAGTCCTAGGCACAGACTGTGGAAAAGCACTTTCATTGAGAGGGGTGGCCAAGCTTCCAAGAAATTACGAGTTTCCGAAATGCCAGCAAATAGTTTTCACCCAATCTTGATGATACTTGGTGGTAATGATCGGTACACAAATCCCACTTGAATCACCAAATTTTGTTCCTCTAGGTTGATGCGTTCGTTTACAGTAGCAGTTTTTATTTTTAGGTTTCACTCTCTTCTCTCCTATATAGATAGATGAATTTGGAACTCTAAATCCAACATGGTTTGTAGTACCTCTTTGAAACTTGACAAAATAAAGGAGTTCTCAGTTTTTTCTCTATGGTTTGTTTCTTCGTCAAGTAGCCGTAGGCACAGACGGTGGAAAAGCACTTTCATTGAGAGGGGTTGCCAAGCTTCCAAGAAATTACGAGTTTTCGAAATACCAGCAAATATGTTTTCACCCAATGTTGATGATACGTGATGGTAATGATCTGTACACAAATCCCACTTGGCTCATCAAATTTTGTTCTTCTACTTTGAAGCGTTCGTCTACAGTACCAGGTTTTATATTTAGGTTTCACTCTGTTCTCTCGTATATAGAAAGATGAATTTGGAACTCTTAATCCAACATTGTTTTGTAGTGGCTCTTTGAAACTTGACCAAATTATGGAGTTTTCAGTTTTGTCTCAATGATTTGTTTCTGCTTCACGTATCCCTAAGCAGAGACTGTGGAAGAGCACTATCATTGAAGGGGGTTGCCAAGCTTCCAAGATAATACGAGTTTCTGAAATCGCAACAAATATTTTTTCAACCAATGTTGATGATATGTGGTGGTAATCATCAGTACACAAATCCCACTTGGCTCACCAAATTTTGTTCTTCTAGGTTGAAGAGTTCGTTTAAAGTAGCAGTTTATATTTTTAGTTTTCCCTCTGTTCTCTCCTATATAGATAGATGAAATTGGAACTCTAAATCCAACATGGTTTGTACTAGCTCTTTGAGACATGACAAAATAAAGGAGTTCTCAGTTTTGTCTCTATGGTTTGTTTCCTCTTCAAGTAGCCCTAGTCACAGACTGTGGAAAAGCACTTTCAAAAAGAGGGGTTGCCAAGCCTCTAAGAAATAACGAGTTTCCGAAATACCAGCAAATATTTTAACACCCAATGTTGCTGATACTTGGTGGTAATGATCAGTACACAAATCCCACTTGGCTCACCAAATTTTGTTCTTCTAGGTTGAAGCGTTCGTATACAGTGGCAGTTTGTATATTTAGGTTTCACTCTGTTCTCTCCTATATAAATAGATAAATTTGGAACTCTAAATCCAACATGGTTTGTAGTAGCTCTTTGAAACTTCACAAATTAAGGAGTTCTCAGTTTTGTCTCTACGGTTTGTTTCCTCTTCAAGTAGCCCTGGGCACAGACTGTGGAAAAGCACTTTCATTGAGAGGGGTTGCCAAGCTTCTAAGAAAGAATGAGTTTCCGAAATACCAGCAAATATTTGTTCACCCAATCTTGATGATACTTGGTAGTAATGATCAGTACACAAATCCCACTTGGCTCACTAAATTGTGTTCTTCTAGGTTGAAGCGTTCGTCTACAGTAGCAGTTTTTTAAATTAGGTTTCTCTTTGTTCTCTCCTATATAGTTAGACGAATTTGGAACTCTAAATCCAACCTGGTTTGTAGTAGCTTTTTGAAACTTGACAAAATAAAGGAGTTCTCAGTTTTGTCTCTATGGTTTGTTTACTCTTCAAGTAGCCCTAGGCACAGACTCTGGAAAAGTACTTTCATCGAGAGGGGTTGCCTAGCTTCTAAGAAATAACGAGTTTCCGAAATATCAGCAAATATTTTTTCACTAATCTTGATGATACTTGGTGGTCATGATCGGTACACAAATCCCACTTGACTCACCAATTTTTGTTCTTCTAGGATGAAGCGTTTGTTTACAGTAGCAGTTTATATTTTTAGTTTTCCCTCTGTTCTCTCCTATATAGATAGATGAATTTGGAACTCTATATCCAACATGGTTTTTAGTAGATCTTTGAAGCTTGAAAAAATAAAGGAGTTCTCAGTTTTGTCTCTATGATTTGTTTCCACTTCATGTAGCCCTAAGCAGAGACTGTTGAAAAGCACTTTAATTGAAATTAGTTGCCAAGCTTCCAATAAATTACGAGTTTCCGAAATACCAGCAAATATTTTTCACCCAGTGTTGATGATACTTGGTGGTAATGATCAGTACACAAATGCCACTTGGTTCACCAAATTTTGTTCTTCTAGGTTGAAGCGTTCATTTACAGTAGAAGTATTTCTATTTAGGTTTCACTCTGTTCTCTCCTATATAGATAGATGAATTTGGAACTCTAAATCCAACATGATTTGTAGTAGCTCTTTGAAACTTGACAAAATAAAGGAGTTCTCAGTTTTGTCTCTATGGTTTGTTTCATCTTCAAGTAGCCCTAGGCACAGAGTGTGCAAAGCGCTTTCATTGAGAGGGGTTGCTAAACTTCTAAGAAAAAACTAGTTTCCGAAATACCAGCAAATATTTTTTTCACCCAATCTTGATGATACTTGGTGGTAATGATCAGTACACAAATCCAACTTGGCAAACCAAATTTTGATCTTCTACATTGACGCGTTCGTCTACAGTAGCAGTTTTCATATTTAGGATTTACTCTGTTCTCTCCTATATTGATAGATGAATTTGGAACTCTAAATCCAACATGGTTTGTAGTAGCTCTTTGAGACTTGACAAAATAAAGGAGTTCTCAGTTTTTTCTCTATGGTTGGTTTCCTCTTCAAGTATCCTAGGCACAGACTGTGGAAAAACACTTTCATTGAGAGGGGTTGCCAAGCTTCTAAGAAATAACGAGTTTCCAAAATACCAGCAAATATTTTTTCAACCAATCTTGATGATACTTGGTGGTAATGATTGGTACACAAATCCACTTGACTTACCAAATTTTGTTCTTTTAGGTTGAAGCGTTCGTTTACAGTAGCAGTTTATATTTTTAAGTTATCTCTGTTCTCTCCTATATAGATAGATGAATTTGGAACTCTAAATACAACATGGTTTGTAGTAGCTCTTTGAACTCTACAAAAAAAATAGTTTTCTGTTTTGTCTCTAAGATTTGTTTACGCTTCATGTAGCCCTAAGCAGAGACTGTGGAAAAGCACTTTCATTGAAAGGGTTGCCAAGCTTCCAAGAAATTACGAGTTTCCGAAATACCAGCAAGTATTTTTTCAACCAATGTTGATTGTACGTGGTGGTAATGACAAGTACACAAATCCCATTGGCTCACCAAATTTTGTTCTTCTAGGTTGAAGCGTTCGTTTACAGTAGCAGTTTTTATTTTTAGGTATCACTCAGTTCTCTCCTATATAGATAGATGAATTTGGAACTCTAAATACAACATGGTTTTAGTAGCTCTTTGAAACTTGACAAAATAAAGAAGTTCTCAGTTTTGTCACTATGGTTTGTTTCCACTTCAAGTAGCCCTAGGCACAGACTGTGGAAAAGCACTTTCATTGAGAGGGGTTGCCAAGCTTCTAAGAAAAAACGAGTTTCCGAAATACCAGCAAATATTTTTTCACCCAATCTTGATGATATGTGGTGGTAATGACAAGTCCACAAATCCCACTTGACTCACCAAATTTTGTTCTTCTAGGTTGAAGCGTTCGTTTACAGTGGCAGTATTTATATTTAGGTTTCACTCTGTTCTCTCCTATATAGATAGATGAATTTGGAACTCTAAATCCAACATGGTTTGTAGTAGCTCTTTGAAACTTGCCAAAATAAAGGAGTTCTCAGTTTTGTCTCTATGGTTTGTTTAATCTTCAAGTAGCCCTAAGCACAGACGGTGGAAAAGCACTTTCATTGAGTGGGGTTGCCAAGCTTCTAAGAAATAACGAGCTTTTGAAATACCAGCAAATATTTTTCAGCCAATGTTGATGATACTTGGTGGTAATGATCAGTACAAAATCCCACTTGGCTCACCAAATTTTGTTCTTCTAGGTTGAAGCGTTCGTCTACAGTAGCAGTTTTTATGTTTAGGTTTCACTCTGTTCTCTCGTATATAGATAGATGAATTTGGAACTCTAAATCCAACATGGTTTGTAGTAGCTCTTTGAAACTTGACAAAATAAAGGAGTTCTCAGTTTTGTCTCTATGGTTTGTTTCATCTTCAAGTAGCCCTAAGCACAGATGGTGGTAAAGCACTTTCATTGAGAGGGTTGCCAAGCTTCTAAGAAATAACGAGTTTCCGAAGTACCAGGAAATATTTTTTCACCCAATCTTGATGATACTTGGTGGTAATGATCATTACACAAATCCCACTTGGCTCACCAAATTTTGTTCTTCTAGGTTGAAGCGTTCGTCTACAGTAGCAGTTTTTGTATTTAGGTTTCAGTCTGTTCTCTCCTATATAGAAGGATGAATTTGGAACTCTAAATGCACCATGGTTTGTAGTAGCTCTTTGAAACTTGACAAAATAAAGGAGTTCTCAGTTTTGTCTCCATGGTTTGTTTCCACTTCAGCTAGCCCTAAGCAGAGACTGTGGAAAAGCTCTTACATTGAGAGGGGTTGCCAAGCTTCCAAGAAATTACGTTTTTTCTAAGTCCAGCAAATATTTTTTCACCCAAACTTGATGATACGTGGTGGTAATGACAAGTCCACAAATCGCACTTGGCTCAAGAAACTTTCTTCTTCTAGGTTGAAGCGTTCGTTTACAGTAGCAGTTTTTATTTTTAGATTTCACTCTGTTCTCTCCTATATAGATAGATGATTTAGGAACACTAAATCCAACATGGTTTGTAGTAGCTCTTTGAAACTTGACAAAAGAAAGGAGTTCTCAGTTTTGTCTCTATGGTTTGTTTCATCTTCAAGTAGTCCTAGGCACAGAGTGTAGAAAAGCACTTTCATTGAGAGGGGTTGCCAAGCTTCTAAGAGATAACAATTTTTGAAATACCAGCAAATATTTTTTCACCCAATTTTGATGATACTTGGTCTTAATGATCAGTACACAAATCCCACTTGGCTCACCACATTTTGTTCTTCTAGGTTTAGCGTTCGTCTACAGTAGCAGTTTTTATATTTAGGTTGCAGTCTGTTCTCTCATATATAGATAGATGAATTTAAAACTCTAAATCCAACATGGTTTGTAGTAGCTCTTTGTAACTTGACAAAATAAAGGAGTTTTCAGTTTTGTCTCTATGATTTGTATCCGCTTCATTTAGCCCTAAGCAGAGACTTTGGAAAAGCACTTTCACTGAAAGGGGTTTCCAAGCTTCCAAGAAATTACGAGTTTCCGAAATACCAGCAAATATTTTTTCACCCAATGTTGATGATACGTGGTGGTAGTGACAAGTACACAAATCCCATTGGCTCACCAAATTTTGTTCTTCTAGGTTGAAGCGTTCGTTTACAGTAGCAGTTGTTATTTTTAGGTATCACTCTGTTCTCAACTATATAGATAGATGAATTTCTAACTCTAAATCCAACATGGTTTGTAGTAGCTCTTTGAAAGTTGACAAAATAAAGGAGTTCTCAGTTTTGTCTCTATGGTTTGTTTCCACTTCATGTATCCCTAGGCACAGACTGTGGAAAAGCACTTTCATTGAGAGGGGTTGCCAAGCTTCTAAGAAATAACGAGTTTCCGAAATACCAGGAAATATTCTTTCACCCAATCTTGATGATACTTGGTGGTAATGATCGGTACACAAATCCCACTTGGCTCACCAAATTTTCTTCTTCTAGGTTGAAGCGTTCATTTACAGTAGCAGTTTTTATTTTTAGGTTTCACTCTGTTCTCTCCTATATAGATAGATGAATTTGGAACTCTAAATACAACATGGTTTGTAGTACTTTTGAAATTTGACAAAATAAAGGAGATCTCATTTTTTTCTCTATTGTTTGTTTCCTCTTCACTCTTCAATAGCCCTAGGCACAGACTGTGGAAAAGCACTTTCATTGAGAGGGGTTGCCAAGCTTCTAAGAAATAACGAGTTTCCGAAATACCAGCAAATATTTTTTCACCCAATGTTGATGATACTTGGTGGTAATGATCAATACACAAATCCCCCTTGGCTCACCAAATTTTGTTCTTCTACGTTGACGCGTTTGTCTACAGTAGCAGTTTTTATATTTAGGTTTCACTCTGTTCTCTCCTATATTGATAGATGAATTTGGAACTCTAAATCCAACATGGTTTGTAGTAGCTCTTTGAAACTTGACAAAAATAAAGGAGTTCTCAGTTTTTTCTCTATGGTTTGTTTCCTCTTCAAGTAGACCTAGGCACAGACTGTGGAAAAGCACTTTCATTGAGAGGGGTTGCCAAGCTTCTAAGAAATAACGAGTTTCCGAAATACCAGCAAATATTTTTTCACCCAATGTGGATGATACGTGGTGGTAGTGATAAGTACACAAATGCCACTTGGCTCACCAAATTTTGTGCTTCTAGGTTGAAGCGTTAGTTTACAGTAGCAGTTTTTATTTTTAGGTTTCACTCTGTTCTCTCCTATATAGATAGATGAATTTGGAACTCTAAATCCAACATGGTTTGTAGTAGCTCTTTGAAACTTGACAAAATAAAGGAGTTCTCAGTTTTGTCTCTGTGGTTTGTTTCCTCTTCACGTAGCCCTAGGCACAGACTGTGGAAAAGCAATTTCATTGAGAGGGGTTTCCAAGCTTCCAAGAAATAACCAGTTTCCGAAATACCAGCAAATATTTTTTCACCCAATCTTGATGATACTTGGTGGTAATGATTGGTACACAATTACCACTTGACTCACCAAATTTTGTTCTTCTGTGTTGAAGCGTTCGTTTACAGTAGCAGTTTATATTTTTAAGTTCCCTCTGTTCTCTCCTATATGAA
>NW_027516341.1:0-60936 GCF_048772815.1 Callospermophilus lateralis
GCAGCTAAGTGGACTTAGTGAACTGATCTTTACCACAGAGATCATCAAGGTCGGATGAAAAAAAATTTGCCGAGTATTCAGAAAACCAGTAGTATTTTGGAAGCTTGGAACACCTTTCCAATGAATGTGTTTTACGCAGTCTTTGCTTGTGGCTATTTCAAGAGGAAACAAACCACAAAGACAGAACTTAGAACAACTTTATTTTGTCAAGTTTCAAGGAGCTAGAACAAACCGTGATTGATTTAGACTTAATAAACACATCTATCTGTATAGGAGGAAATAGAGTGAAACCTAAAAATTCAAACTGTTACTGGTAACGAACGCTTCATCCTAGAAGAGTGAAAGTTGGGCAGCTAAGTGGACTTAGTGAACTGATCATTACCACAGAGATCATCAAGGTCGGATGAAAAAAAATTTGCCGAGTATTCAGAAAACCAGTAGTATTTTGGAAGCTTGGAACACCTTTCCAATGAATGTGTTTTACGCAGTCTTTGCTTGTGGCTATTTCAAGAGGAAACAAACCACAAAGACAGAACTTAGAACTACTTTATTTTGTCAAGTTTCATGGAGCTAGCACAAACCGTGTTTGATTTAGACTTAAAAAAACACATCTATCTGTATAGGAGGAAGTAGAGTGAAACCTAAAAATTCAAACTGTTACTGGTAAAGAATGCTTCATCCTAGAAGAGTGAAAATTGGGCAGCTAAGTGGACTTAGTGAACTGATCATTACCACAGAGATCATCAAGGTCGGATGAAAAAAAATTTGCCGAGTATTCAGAAAACCAGTAGCATTTTGGAAGCTTGGAACACCTTTCCAATAAAGGTGTTTTACGCAGTGTTTGCTTGTGGCTATTTCAAGAGGAAACAAACCACAAAGACAGAACGTAGAACTACTTTATTTTGTCAAGTTTCATGGAGCTAGCACAAACCGTGTTTGATTTAGTCTTAAAAAACACATCTATCTGTATAGGAGGAAATAGAGTGTAACCTAAAAATTCAAACTGTTACTGGTAACGAACGCTTCATCCTAGAAGAGTGAAAGTTGGGCAGCTAAGTGGACTAGTGAACTGATCATTACCACAGAGATCATTAAGGTCGGATGAAAAAAAATTTGCCGAGTATTCAGAAAACCAGTAGTATTTTGGAAGCGTGGAACACCTTTCCAATGAATGTGTTTTACGCAGTCTTTGCTTGTGGCTATTCCAAGAGGAAACAAACCACAAAGACAGAACTTAGAACTACTTTATTTTGTCAAGTTTCATGGAGCTAGCACAAACCGTGTTTGATTTAGACTTAAAAAACACATCTATCTGTATAGGAGGAAATAGAGTGAAACCTAAAAATTCAAACTGTTACTGGTAACGAACGCTTCATCCTAGAAGATTGAAAATTGGGCAGCTAAGTGGACTTAGTGAACTGATCATTACCACAGAGATCATCAAGGTCGGATGAAAAAAAATTTGCCGAGTATTCAGAAAACCAGTAGTATTTTGGAAGCTTGGAACACCTTTCCAATGAATGTGTTTTACGCAGTCTTTGCTTGTGGCTATTTCAAGAGGAAACAAACCACAAAGACAGAACTTAGAACAACTTTATTTTGTCAAGTTTCAAGGAGCTAGCACAAACCGTGTTTGATTTAGACTTAAAAAACACATCTATCTGTATAGGAGGAAATAGAGTGAAACCTAAAAATTCAAACTGTTACTGGTAACGAACGCTTCATCCTAGAAGAGTGAAAGTTGGGCAGCTAAGTGGACTTAGTGAACTGATCATTACCACAGAGATCATCAAGGTCGGATGAAAAAAAATTTGCCGAGTATTCAGAAAACCAGTAGTATTTGGAAGCTTGGAACACCTTTCCAATGAATGTGTTTTACGCAGTCTTTGCTTGTGGCTATTTCAAGAGGAAACAAACCACAAAGACAGAACTTAGAACTACTTTATTTTGTCAAGTTTCAAGGAGCTAGCACAAACCGTGTTTGATTTAGACTTAAAAAACACATCTATCTGTATAGGAGGAAATAGAGTGAAACCTAAAAATTCAAACTGTTACTGGTAACGAACGCTTCATCCTAGAAGAGTGAAAATTGGGCAGCTAAGTGGACTTAGTGAACTGATCATTACCACAGAGATCATCAAGCTCGGATGAAAAAAAATTTACCGAGTATTCAGAAACCAGTAGCATTTTGGAAGCTTTTAACACCTTTCCAATAAAGGTGTTTTACGCAGTGTTTGCTTGTGGCTATTTCAAGAGGAAACAAACCACAAAGACAGAACTTAGAACTACTTTATTTTGTCAAGTTTCAAGGAGCTAGCACAAACCGTGTTTGATTTAGACTTAAAAAACACATCTATCTGTATAGGAGGAAATAGAGTGAAACCTAAAAATTCAAACTGTTACTGGTAACGATCGCTTCATCCTAGAAGAGTGAAAGTTGGGCAGCTAAGTGGACTTAGTGAACTGATCATTACCACAGAGATCATCAAGGTCGGATGAAAAAAAATTTGCCGAGTATTCAGAAAACCAGTACTATTTTGGAAGCTTGGAACACCTTTCCAATGAATGTGTTTTACGCAGTCTTTGCTTGTGGCTATTTCAAGAGGAAACAAACCACAAAGACAGAACTTAGAACTACTTTATTTTGTCAAGTTTCAAGGAGCTAGCACAAACCGTGTTTGATTTAGACTTAAAAAACACATCTATCTGTATAGGAGGAAATAGAGTGAAACCTAAAAATTCAAACTGTTACTGGTAACGAACGCTTCATCCTAGAAGAGTGAAAATTGGGCAGCTAAGTGGACTTAGTGAACTGATCATTACCACAGAGATCATCAAGGTCGGATGAAAAAAAATTTGCCGAGTATTCAGAAAACCAGTAGCATTTTGGAAGCTTGGAACACCTTTCCAATAAAGGTGTTTTACGCAGTGTTTGCAAGTGGCTATTTCAAGAGGAAACAAACCACAAAGACAGAACTTAGAACTACTTTATTTTGTCAAGTTTCATGGAGCTAGCACAAACCGTGTTTGATTTAGTCTTAAAAAACACATCTATCAGTATAGGAGGAAATAGAGTGAAACCTAAAAATTCAAACTGTTACTGGTAACGAACGCTTCATCCTAGAAGAGTGAAAGTTGGGCAGCTAAGTGGACTTAGTGAACTGATCATTACCACAGAGATCATCAAGGTCGGATGAAAAAAAATTTGCCGAGTATTCAGAAAACCAGTAGTATTTTGGAAGCGTGGAACACCTTTCCAATGAATGTGTTTTACGCAGTCTTTGCTTGTGGCTATTTCAAGAGGAAACAAACCACAAAGACAGAACTTAGAACTACTTTATTTTGTCAAGTTTCATGGAGCTAGCACAAACCGTGTTTGATTTAGACTTAAAAAACACATCTATCTGTATAGGAGGAAATAGAGTGAAACCTAAAAATTCAAACTGTTACTGGTAACGAACGCTTCATCCTAGAAGATTGAAAATTGGGCAGCTAAGTGGACTTAGTGAACTGATCATTACCACAGAGATCATCAAGGTCGGATGAAAAAAAATTTGCCGAGTATTCAGAAAACCAGTAGTATTTTGGAAGCTTGGAACACCTTTCCAATGAATGTGTTTTACGCAGTCTTTGCTTGTGGCTATTTCAAGAGGAAACAAACCACAAAGACAGAACTTAGAACAACTTTATTTTGTCAAGTTTCAAGGAGCTAGCACAAACCGTGTTTGATTTAGACTTAAAAAACACATCTATCTGTATAGGAGGAAATAGAGTGAAACCTAAAAATTCAAACTGTTACTGGTAACGAACGCTTCATCCTAGAAGAGTGAAAATTGGGCAGCTAAGTGGACTTAGTGAACTGATCATTACCACAGAGATCATCAAGGTCGGATGAAAAAAAATTTGCCGAGTATTCAGAAAACCAGTAGTATTTTGGAAGCTTGGAACACCTTTCCAATAAAGGTGTTTTACGCAGTCTTTGCTTGTGGCTATTTCAAGAGGAAACAAACCACAAAGACAGAACTTAGAACTACTTTATTTGGTCAAGTTTCAAGGAGCTAGCACAAACCGTGTTTGATTTAGACTTAAAAAACACATCTATCTGTATAGGAGGAAATAGAGGGAAACCTAAAAATTCAAACTGTTACTGGTAACGAACGCTTCATCCTAGAAGAGTGAAAATTGGGCAGCTAAGTGGACTTAGTGAACTGATCATTACCACAGAGATCATCAAGGTCGGATGAAAAAAAATTTGCCGAGTATTCAGAAAACCAGTAGCATTTTGGAAGCTTGGAACACCTTTCCAATAAAGGTGTTTTACGCAGTGTTTGCTTGTGGCTATTTCAAGAGGAAACAAACCACAAAGACAGAACTTAGAACTACTTTATTTTGTCAAGTTTCATGGAGCTAGCACAAACCGTGTTTGATTTAGTCTTAAAAAACACATCTATCTGTATAGGAGGAAATAGAGTGAAACCTAAAAATTCAAACTGTTACTGGTAACGAACGCTTCATCCTAGAAGAGTGAAAGTTGGGCAGCTAAGTGGACTTAGTGAACTGATCATTACCACAGAGATCATCAAGGTCGGATGAAAAAAAATTTGCCGAGTATTCAGAAAACCAGTAGTATTTTGGAAGCGTGGAACACCTTTCCAATGAATGTGTTTTACGCAGTCTTTGCTTGTGGCTATTTCAAGAGGAAACAAACCACAAAGACAGAACTTAGAACTACTTTATTTTGTCAAGTTTCATGGAGCTAGCACAAACCGTGTTTGATTTAGACTTAAAAAACACATCTATCTGTATAGGAGGAAATAGAGTGAAACCTAAAAATTCAAACTGTTACTGGTAACGAACGCTTCATCCTAGAAGAGTGAAAATTGGGCAGCTAAGTGGACTTAGTGAACTGATCATTACCACAGAGATCATCAAGGTCGGATGAAAAAAAATTTGCCGAGTATTCCGAAAACCAGTAGTTTTTTGGAAGCTTGGAACACCTTTCCAATGAATGTGTTTTACGCAGTCTTTGCTTGTGGCTATTTCAAGAGGAAACAAACCACAAAGACAGAACTTAGAACAACTTTATTTTGTCAAGTTTCAAGGAGCTAGCACAAACCGTGTTTGATTTAGACTTAAAAAACACATCTATCTGTATAGGAGGAAATAGAGTGAAACCTAAAAATTCAAACTGTTACTGGTAACGAACGCTTCATCCTAGAAGAGTGAAAATTGGGCAGCTAAATATAACTTAGTGAACTGATCATTACCACAAAGATCATCAAGGTAGGATGAAAAAAAATTAGCCGAGTATTCAGAAAACCAGTAGTATTTTGGAAGCTTGGAACACCTTTCCAATAAAGGTGTTTTACGCAGTGTTTGCTTGTGGCTATTTCAAGAGGCAACAAACCACAAAGACAGAACTTAGAACTACTTTATGTTGTCAAGTTTCATGGAGCTAGCACAAACCGTGTTTGATTTAGACTTAAAAAACACATCTATCTGTATAGGAGGAAATAGAGTGAAACCTAAAAATTCAAACTGTTACTGGTAACGAACGCTTCATCCTAGAAGAGTGAAAGTTGGGCAGCTAAGTGGACTTAGTGAACTGATCATTACCACAGAGATCATCAAGGTCGGATGAAAAAAAATTTGCCGAGTATTCAGAAAACCAGTAGTATTTTGGAAGCGTGGAACACCTTTCCAATGAATGTGTTTTACGCAGTCTTTGCTTGTGGCTATTTCAAGAGGAAACAAACCACAAAGACAGAACTTAGAACTACTTTATTTTGTCAAGTTTCATGGAGCTAGCACAAACCGTGTTTGATTTAGACTTAAAAAACACATCTATCTGTATAGGAGGAAATAGAGTGAAACCTAAAAATTCAAACTGTTACTGGTAACGAACGCTTCATCCTAGAAGATTGAAAATTGGGCAGCTAAGTGGACTTAGTGAACTGATCATTACCACAGAGATCATCAAGGTCGGATGAAAAAAAATTTGCCGAGTATTCAGAAAACCAGTAGTATTTTGGAAGCTTGGAACACCTTTCCAATGAATGTGTTTTACGCAGTCTTTGCTTGTGGCTATTTCAAGAGGAAACAAACCACAAAGACAGAACTTAGAACAACTTTATTTTGTCAAGTTTCAAGGAGCTAGCACAAACCGTGTTTGATTTAGACTTAAAAAACACATCTATCTGTATAGGAGGAAATAGAGTGAAACCTAAAAATTCAAACTGTTACTGGTAACGAACGCTTCATCCTAGAAGAGTGAAAATTGGGCAGCTAAGTGGACTTAGTGAACTGATCATTACCACAGAGATCATCAAGGTCGGATGAAAAAAAATTTGCCGAGTATTCAGAAAACCAGTAGTATTTTGGAAGCTTGGAACACCTTTCCAATAAAGGTGTTTTACGCAGTCTTTGCTTGTGGCTATTTCAAGAGGAAACAAACCACAAAGACAGAACTTAGAACTACTTTATTTGGTCAAGTTTCAAGGAGCTAGCACAAACCGTGTTTGATTTAGACTTAAAAAACACATCTATCTGTATAGGAGGAAATAGAGGGAAACCTAAAAATTCAAACTGTTACTGGTAACGAACGCTTCATCCTAGAAGAGTGAAAATTGGGCAGCTAAGTGGACTTAGTGAACTGATCATTACCACAGAGATCATCAAGGTCGGATGAAAAAAAATTTGCCGAGTATTCAGAAAACCAGTAGCATTTTGGAAGCTTGGAACACCTTTCCAATAAAGGTGTTTTACGCAGTGTTTGCTTGTGGCTATTTCAAGAGGAAACAAACCACAAAGACAGAACTTAGAACTACTTTATTTTGTCAAGTTTCATGGAGCTAGCACAAACCGTGTTTGATTTAGTCTTAAAAAACACATCTATCTGTATAGGAGGAAATAGAGTGAAACCTAAAAATTCAAACTGTTACTGGTAACGAACGCTTCATCCTAGAAGAGTGAAAGTTGGGCAGCTAAGTGGACTTAGTGAACTGATCATTACCACAGAGATCATCAAGGTCGGATGAAAAAAAATTTGCCGAGTATTCAGAAAACCAGTAGTATTTTGGAAGCGTGGAACACCTTTCCAATGAATGTGTTTTACGCAGTCTTTGCTTGTGGCTATTTCAAGAGGAAACAAACCACAAAGACAGAACTTAGAA
The DNA here is from genome assembly GCF_048772815.1 of Callospermophilus lateralis. Classification (NCBI taxonomy): domain Eukaryota; kingdom Metazoa; phylum Chordata; class Mammalia; order Rodentia; family Sciuridae; genus Callospermophilus; species Callospermophilus lateralis. The sequence continues at coordinate 7,173 of NW_027516341.1, forward strand.
CTACTTTATTTTGTCAAGTTTCATGGAGCTAGCACAAACCGTGTTTGATTTAGACTTAAAAAACACATCTATCTGTATAGGAGGAAATAGAGTGAAACCTAAAAATTCAAACTGTTACTGGTAACGAACGCTTCATCCTAGAAGAGTGAAAATTGGGCAGCTAAGTGGACTTAGTGAACTGATCATTACCACAGAGATCATCAAGGTCGGATGAAAAAAAATTTGCCGAGTATTCCGAAAACCAGTAGTTTTTTGGAAGCTTGGAACACCTTTCCAATGAATGTGTTTTACGCAGTCTTTGCTTGTGGCTATTTCAAGAGGAAACAAACCACAAAGACAGAACTTAGAACAACTTTATTTTGTCAAGTTTCAAGGAGCTAGCACAAACCGTGTTTGATTTAGACTTAAAAAACACATCTATCTGTATAGGAGGAAATAGAGTGAAACCTAAAAATTCAAACTGTTACTGGTAACGAACGCTTCATCCTAGAAGAGTGAAAATTGGGCAGCTAAATATAACTTAGTGAACTGATCATTACCACAAAGATCATCAAGGTAGGATGAAAAAAAATTAGCCGAGTATTCAGAAAACCAGTAGTATTTTGGAAGCTTGGAACACCTTTCCAATAAAGGTGTTTTACGCAGTGTTTGCTTGTGGCTATTTCAAGAGGCAACAAACCACAAAGACAGAACTTAGAACTACTTTATGTTGTCAAGTTTCATGGAGCTAGCACAAACCGTGTTTGATTTAGACTTAAAAAACACATCTATCTGTATAGGAGGAAATAGAGTGAAACCTAAAAATTCAAACTGTTACTGGTAACGAACGCTTCATCCTAGAAGAGTGAAAGTTGGGCAGCTAAGTGGACTTAGTGAACTGATCATTACCACAGAGATCATCAAGGTCGGATGAAAAAAAATTTGCCGACTATTCAGAAAACCAGTAGTATTTTGGAAGCGTGGAACACCTTTCCAATGAATGTGTTTTACGCAGTCTTTGCTTGTGGCTATTTCAAGAGGAAACAAACCACAAAGACAGAACTTAGAACAACTTTATTTTGTCAAGTTTCAAGGAGCTAGCACAAACCGTGTTTGATTTAGACTTAAAAAACACATCTATCTGTATAGGAGGAAATAGAGTGAAACCTAAAAATTCAAACTGTTACTGGTAACGAACGCTTCATCCTAGAAGAGTGAAAATTGGGCAGCTAAGTGGACTTAGTGAACTGATCATTACCACAGAGATCATCAAGGTCGGATGAAAAAAAATTTGCCGAGTATTCAGAAAACCAGTAGTATTTTGGAAGCTTGGAACACCTTTCCAATAAAGGTGTTTTACGCAGTCTTTGCTTGTGGCTATTTCAAGAGGAAACAAACCACAAAGACAGAACTTAGAACTACTTTATTTGGTCAAGTTTCAAGGAGCTAGCACAAACCGTGTTTGATTTAGACTTAAAAAACACATCTATCTGTATAGGAGGAAATAGAGGGAAACCTAAAAATTCAAACTGTTACTGGTAACGAACGCTTCATCCTAGAAGAGTGAAAATTGGGCAGCTAAGTGGACTTAGTGAACTGATCATTACCACAGAGATCATCAAGGTCGGATGAAAAAAAATTTGCCGAGTATTCAGAAAACCAGTAGCATTTTGGAAGCTTGGAACACCTTTCCAATAAAGGTGTTTTACGCAGTGTTTGCTTGTGGCTATTTCAAGAGGAAACAAACCACAAAGACAGAACTTAGAACTACTTTATTTTGTCAAGTTTCATGGAGCTAGCACAAACCGTGTTTGATTTAGTCTTAAAAAACACATCTATCTGTATAGGAGGAAATAGAGTGAAACCTAAAAATTCAAACTGTTACTGGTAACGAACGCTTCATCCTAGAAGAGTGAAAGTTGGGCAGCTAAGTGGACTTAGTGAACTGATCATTACCACAGAGATCATCAAGGTCGGATGAAAAAAAATTTGCCGAGTATTCAGAAAACCAGTAGTATTTTGGAAGCGTGGAACACCTTTCCAATGAATGTGTTTTACGCAGTCTTTGCTTGTGGCTATTTCAAGAGGAAACAAACCACAAAGACAGAACTTAGAACTACTTTATTTTGTCAAGTTTCATGGAGCTAGCACAAACCGTGTTTGATTTAGACTTAAAAAACACATCTATCTGTATAGGAGGAAATAGAGTGAAACCTAAAAATTCAAACTGTTACTGGTAACGAACGCTTCATCCTAGAAGAGTGAAAATTGGGCAGCTAAGTGGACTTAGTGAACTGATCATTACCACAGAGATCATCAAGGTCGGATGAAAAAAAATTTGCCGAGTATTCCGAAAACCAGTAGTTTTTTGGAAGCTTGGAACACCTTTCCAATGAATGTGTTTTACGCAGTCTTTGCTTGTGGCTATTTCAAGAGGAAACAAACCACAAAGACAGAACTTAGAACAACTTTATTTTGTCAAGTTTCAAGGAGCTAGCACAAACCGTGTTTGATTTAGACTTAAAAAACACATCTATCTGTATAGGAGGAAATAGAGTGAAACCTAAAAATTCAAACTGTTACTGGTAACGAACGCTTCATCCTAGAAGATTGAAAATTGGGCAGCTAAGTGGACTTAGTGAACTGATCATTACCGCAGAGATCATCAAGGTCGGATGAAAAAAAATTTGCCGAGTATTCAGAAAACCAGTAGTATTTTGGAAGCTTGGAACACCTTCCCAATAAAGGTGTTTTACGCAGTCTGTGCTTGTGGCTATTTCAAGAGGAAACAAACCACAAAGACAGAACTTAGAACTACTTTATTTTGTCAAGTTTCAAGGAGCTAGCACAAACCGTGTTTGATTTAGACTTAAAAAACACATCTATCTGTATAGGAGGAAATAGAGGGAAACCTAAAAATTCAAACTGTTACTGGTAACGAACGCTTCATCCTAGAAGAGTGAAAGTTGGGCAGCTAAGTGGACTTAGTGAACTGATCATTACCACAGAGATCATCAAGGTCGGATGAAAAAAAATTTGCCGAGTATTCAGAAAACCAGTAGTATTTGGAAGCTTGGAACACCTTTCCAATGAATGTGTTTTACGCAGTCTTTGCTTGTGGCTATTTCAAGAGGAAACAAACCACAAAGACAGAACTTAGAACTACTTTATTTTGTCAAGTTTCAAGGAGCTAGCACAAACCGTGTTTGATTTAGACTTAAAAAACACATCTATCTGTATAGGAGGAAATAGAGTGAAACCTAAAAATTCAAACTGTTACTGGTAACGAACGCTTCATCCTAGAAGAGTGAAAATTGGGCAGCTAAGTGGACTTAGTGAACTGATCATTACCACAGAGATCATCAAGCTCGGATGAAAAATTTACCGAGTATTCAGAAACCAGTAGCATTTTGGAAGCTTGGAACACCTTTCCAATAAAGGTGTTTTACGCAGTGTTTGCTTGTGGCTATTTCAAGAGGAAACAAACCACAAAGACAGAACTTAGAACTACTTTATTTTGTCAAGTTTCAAGGAGCTAGCACAAACCGTGTTTGATTTAGACTTAAAAAACACATCTATCTGTATAGGAGGAAATAGAGTGAAACCTAAAAATTCAAACTGTTACTGGTAACGATCGCTTCATCCTAGAAGAGTGAAAGTTGGGCAGCTAAGTGGACTTAGTGAACTGATCATTACCACAGAGATCATCAAGGTCGGATGAAAAAAAATTTGCCGAGTATTCAGAAAACCAGTACTATTTTGGAAGCTTGGAACACCTTTCCAATGAATGTGTTTTACGCAGTCTTTGCTTGTGGCTATTTCAAGAGGAAACAAACCACAAAGACAGAACTTAGAACTACTTTATTTTGTCAAGTTTCAAGGAGCTAGCACAAACCGTGTTTGATTTTAGACTTAAAAAACACATCTATCTGTATAGGAGGAAATAGAGTGAAACCTAAAAATTCAAACTGTTACTGGTAACGAACGCTTCATCCTAGAAGAGTGAAAATTGGGCAGCTAAGTGGACTTAGTGAACTGATCATTACCACAGAGATCATCAAGGTCGGATGAAAAAAAATTTGCCGAGTATTCAGAAAACCAGTAGCATTTTGGAAGCTTGGAACACCTTTCCAATAAAGGTGTTTTACGCAGTGTTTGCAAGTGGCTATTTCAAGAGGAAACAAACCACAAAGACAGAACTTAGAACTACTTTATTTTGTCAAGTTTCATGGAGCTAGCACAAACCGTGTTTGATTTAGTCTTAAAAAACACATCTATCAGTATAGGAGGAAATAGAGTGAAACCTAAAAATTCAAACTGTTACTGGTAACGAACGCTTCATCCTAGAAGAGTGAAAGTTGGGCAGCTAAGTGGACTTAGTGAACTGATTTTACCACAGAGATCATCAAGGTCGGATGAAAAAAAATTTGCCGAGTATTCAGAAAACCAGTAGTATTTTGGAAGCGTGGAACACCTTTCCAATGAATGTGTTTTACGCAGTCTTTGCTTGTGGCTATTTCAAGAGGAAACAAACCACAAAGACAGAACTTAGAACTACTTTATTTTGTCAAGTTTCATGGAGCTAGCACAAACCGTGTTTGATTTCGACTTAAAAAACACATCTATCTGTATAGGAGGAAATAGAGTGAAACCTAAAAATTCAAACTGTTACTGGTAACGAACGCTTCATCCTAGAAGATTGAAAATTGGGCAGCTAAGTGGACTTAGTGAACTGATCATTACCACAGAGATCATCAAGGTCGGATGAAAAAAAATTTGCCGAGTATTCAGAAAACCAGTAGTATTTTGGAAGCTTGGAACACCTTTCCAATGAATGTGTTTTACGCAGTCTTTGCTTGTGGCTATTTCAAGAGGAAAACAAACCACAAAGACAGAACTTAGAACAACTTTATTTTGTCAAGTTTCAAGGAGCTAGCACAAACCGTGTTTGATTTAGACTTAAAAAACACATCTATCTGTATAGGAGGAAATAGAGTGAAACCTAAAAATTCAAACTGTTACTGGTAACGAACGCTTCATCCTAGAAGAGTGAAAATTGGGCAGCTAAGTGGACTTAGTGAACTGATCATTACCACAGAGATCATCAAGGTCGGATGAAAAAAAATTTGCCGAGTATTCAGAAAACCAGTAGCATTTTGGAAGCTTGGAACACCTTTCCAATAAAGGTGTTTTACGCAGTCTTTGCTTGTGGCTATTTCAAGAGGAAACAAACCACAAAGACAGAACTTAGAACTACTTTATTTGGTCAAGTTTCAAGGAGCTAGCACAAACCGTGTTTGATTTAGACTTAAAAAACACATCTATCTGTATAGGAGGAAATAGAGGGAAACCTAAAAATTCAAACTGTTACTGGTAACGAACGCTTCATCCTAGAAGAGTGAAAAATTGGGCAGCTAAGTGGACTTAGTGAACTGATCATTACCACAGAGATCATCAAGGTCGGATGAAAAAAAATTTGCCGAGTATTCAGAAAACCAGTAGCATTTTGGAAGCTTGGAACACCTTTCCAATAAAGGTGTTTTATGCAGTGTTTGCTTGTGGCTATTTCAAGAGGAAACAAACCACAAAAGACAGAACTTAGAACTACTTTATTTTGTCAAGTTTCATGGAGCTAGCACAAACCGTGTTTGATTTAGTCTTAAAAAACACATCTATCTGTATAGGAGGAAATAGAGTGAAACCTAAAAATTCAAACTGTTACTGGTAACGAACGCTTCATCTAGAAGAGTGAAAGTTGGGCAGCTAAGTGGACTTAGTGAACTGATCATTACCACAGAGATCATCAAGGTCAGATGAAAAAAAATTTGCCGAGTATTCAGAAAACCAGTAGTATTTTGGAAGCGTGGAACACCTTTCCAATGAATGTGTTTTACGCAGTCTTTGCTTGTGGCTATTTCAAGAGGAAACAAACCACAAAGACAGAACTTAGAACTACTTTATTTTGTCAAGTTTCATGGAGCTAGCACAAACCGTGTTTCATTTAGACTTAAAAAACACATCTATCTGTATAGGAGGAAATAGAGTGAAACCTAAAAATTCAAACTGTTACTGGTAACGAACGCTTCATCCTAGAAGAGTGAAAATTGGGCAGCTAAGTGGACTTAGTGAACTGATCATTACCACAGAGATCATCAAGGTCGGATGAAAAAAAATTTGCCGAGTATTCCGAAAACCAGTAGTTTTTTGGAAGCTTGGAACACCTTTCCAATGAATGTGTTTTACGCAGTCTTTGCTTGTGGCTATTTCAAGAGGAAACAAACCACAAAGACAGAACTTAGAACAACTTTATTTTGTCAAGTTTCAAGGAGCTAGCACAAACCGTGTTTGATTTAGACTTAAAAAACACATCTATCTGTATAGGAGGAAATAGAGTGAAACCTAAAAATTCAAACTGTTACTGGTAACGAACGCTTCATCCTAGAAGAGTGAAAATTGGGCAGCTAAGTGGACTTAGTGAACTGATCATTACCACAGAGATCATCAAGGTCGGATGAAAAAAAATTTGCCGAGTATTCAGAAAACCAGTAGTATTTTGGAAGCTTGGAACACCTTTCCAATAAAGGTGTTTTACGCAGTGTTTGCTTGTGGCTATTTCAAGAGGAAACAAACCACAAAGACAGAACTTAGAACTACTTTATTTTGTCAAGTTTCAAGGAGCTAGCACAAACCGTGTTTGATTTAGACTTAAAAAACACATCTATCTGTATAGGAAGAAATAGAGGGAAACCTAAAAATTCAAACTGTTACTGGTAACGAACGCTTCATCCTAGAAGAGTGAAAGTTGGGCAGCTAAGTGGACTTAGTGAACTGATCATTACCACAGAGATCATCACGGTCGGATGAAAAAAAATTTGCCAAGTATTCAGAAAACCAGTAGTATTTGGAAGCTTGGAACACCTTTCCAATGAATGTGTTTTACGCAGTCTTTGCTTGTGCCTATTTCAAGAGGAAACAAACCACAAAGACAGAACTTAGAACTACTTTATTTTGTCAAGTTTCAAGGAGCTAGCACAAACCGTGTTTGATTTAGACTTAAAAAACACATCTATCTGTATAGGAGGAAATAGAGTGAAACCTAAAAATTCAAACTGTTACTGGTAACGAACGCTTCATCCTAGAAGAGTGAAAAATTGGGCAGCTAAGTGGACTTAGTGAACTGATCATTACCACAGAGATCATCAAGGTCGGATGAAAAAAAATTTACCGAGTATTCAGAAACCAGTAGCATTTTGGAAGCTTGGAACACCTTTCCAATAAAGGTGTTTTACGCAGTGTTTGCTTGTGGCTATTTCAAGAGGAAACAAACCACAAAGACAGAACTTAGAACTACTTAATTTTGTCAAGTTTCAAGGAGCTAGCACAAACCGTGTTTGATTTAGACTTAAAAAACACATCTATCTGTATAGGAGGAAAATGAGTGAAACCTAAAAATTCAAACTGTTACTGGTAATGATCGCTTCATCCTAGAAGAGTGAAAGTTGGGCAGCTAAGTGGACTTAGTGAACTGATCATTACCACAGAGATCATCAAGGTCGGAAGAAAAAAAAATTTGTCGAGTATTCAGAAAACCAGTAGTATTTTGGAAGCTTGGAACACCTTTCCAATGAATGTGTTTTACGCAGTCTTTGCTTGTGGCTATTTCAAGAGGAAACAAACCACAAAGACAGAACTTAGAACTACTTTATTTTGTCAAGTTTCAAGGAGCTAGCACAAACCGTGTTTGATTTAGACTTAAAAAACACATCTATCTGTATAGGAGGAAATAGAGTGAAACCTAAAAATTCAAACTGTTAATGGTAACGAACGCTTCATCCTAGAAGAGTGAAAATTGGGCAGCTAAGTGGACTTAGTGAACTGATCATTACCACAGAGATCATCAAGGTCGGATGAAAAAAAAATTTGCCGAGTATTCCGAAAACCAGTAGTTTTTTGGAAGCTTGGCACACCTTTCCAATGAATGTGTTTTACAGAGTCTTTGCTTGTGCTTATTTCAAGAGGAAACAAACCACAAAGACAGAACTTAGAACTACTTTATTTTGTCAAGTTTCAAGGAGCTAGCACAATCCGTGTTTGATTTAGACTTCCAAACACATCTATCTATAGGAGGAAATAGAGTGAAACCTAAAAACACAAACTGTTACTGGTAACGAACGCTTCATCCTAGAAGATTGAAAATTGGGCAGCTAAGTGGACTTAGTGAACTGATCATTACCACAGAGATCATCAAGGTCGGATGAAAAAAAATTTACCGAGTATTCAGAAACCAGTAGCATTTTGGAAGCTTGGAACACCTTTCCAATAAAGGTGTTTTACGCAGTGTTTGCTTGTGGCTATTTCAAGAGGAAACAAACCACAAAGACAGAACTTAGAACTACTTAATTTTGTCAAGTTTCAAGGAGCTAGCACAAACCGTGTTTGATTTAGACTTAAAAAACACATCTATCTGTATAGGAGGAAAATGAGTGAAACCTAAAAATTCAAACTGTTACTGGTAATGATCGCTTCATCCTAGAAGAGTGAAAGTTGGGCAGCTAAGTGGACTTAGTGAACTGATCATTACCACAGAGATCATCAAGGTCGGAAGAAAAAAAATTTGCCGAGTATTCAGAAAACCAGTAGTATTTTGGAAGCTTGGAACACCTTTCCAATGAATGTGTTTTACGCAGTCTTTGCTTGTGGCTATTTCAAGAGGAAACAAACCACAAAGACAGAACTTAGAACTACTTTATTTTGTCAAGTTTCAAGGAGCTAGCACAAACCGTGTTTGATTTAGACTTAAAAAACACATCTATCTGTATAGGAGGAAATAGAGTGAAACCTAAAAATTCAAACTGTTAATGGTAACGAACGCTTCATCCTAGAAGAGTGAAAATTGGGCAGCTAAGTGGACTTAGTGAACTGATCATTACCACAGAGATCATCAAGGTCGGATGAAAAAAAATTTGCCGAGTATTCAGAAAACCAGTAGTATTTTGGAAGCTTGGAACACCTTTCCAATAAAGGTGTTTTACGCAGTCTTTGCTTGTGGCTATTTCAAGAGGAAACAAACCACAAAGACAGAACTTAGAACTACTTTATTTTGTCAAGTTTCAAGGAGCTAGCACAAACCGTGTTTGATTTAGACTTAAAAAACACATCTATCTGTATAGGAGGAAATAGAGGGAAACCTAAAAATTCAAACCGTTACTGGTAACGAACGCTTCATCCTAGAAGAGTGAAAGTTGGGCAGCTAAGTGGACTTAGTGAACTGATCATTACCACAGAGATCATCAAGGTCGGATGAAAAAAAATTTGCCGAGTATTCAGAAAACCAGTAGTATTTGGAAGCTTGGAACACCTTTCCAATGAATGTGTTTTACGCAGTCTTTGCTTGTGGCTATTTCAAGAGGAAACAAACCACAAAGACAGAACTTAGAACTACTTTATTTTGTCAAGTTTCAAGGAGCTAGCACAAACCGTGTTTGATTTAGACTTAAAAAACACATCTATCTGTATAGGAGGAAATAGAGTGAAACCTAAAAATTCAAACTGTTACTGGTAATGAACGCTTCATCCTAGAAGAGTGAAAATTGGGCAGCTAAGTGGACTGAGTGAACTGATCATTACCACAGAGATCATCAATGTCGGATGAAAAAAAAATTGCCGAGTATTCAGAAAACCAGTAGTATTTTGGAAGCTTGGAACACCTTTCCAATGAATGTGTTTTACGCAGTCTTTGCTTGTGGCTATTTCAAGAGGAAACAAACCACAAAGACAGAACTTAGAACTCCTTTATTTTTTCAATTTTCAAGGAGCTAGCACAAACCGTGTTTGATTTAGACTTAAAAAACACATCTATCTGTATAGGAGGAAATAGAGTGAAACCTAAAAATTCAAACTGTTACTGGTAACGAACGCTTCATCCTAGAAGAGTGAAAATTGGGCAGCTAAGTGGACTTAGTGAACTGATCATTACCACAGAGATCATCAATGTCGGATGAAAAAAAATTTGCCGAGTATTCAGAAAACCAGTAGTATTTGGAAGCTTGGAACACCTTTCCAATAAAGGTGTTTTACGCAGTCTTTGCTTGTGGCTATTTCAAGAGGAAACAAACCACAAAGACAGAACTTAGAACTACTTTATTTTGTCAAGTTTCAAGGAGATAGCACAAACCGTGTTTGATTTAGACTTAAAAAACACATCTATCTGTATAGGAGTAAATAGAGGGAAACCTAAAAATTCAAACTGTTACTGGTAACGAACGCTTCATCCTAGAAGAGTGAAAGTTGGGCAGCTAAGTGGACTTAGTGAACTGATCATTACCACAGAGATCATCAAGGTCGGATGAAAAAAAATTTGCCGAGTATTCAGAAAACCAGTAGTATTTGGAAGCTTGGAACACCTTTCCAATGAATGTGTTTTACGCAGTCTTTGCTTGTGGCTATTTCAAGAGGAAACAAACCACAAAGACAGAACTTAGAACTACTTTATTTTGTCAAGTTTCAAGGAGCTAGCACAAACCGTGTTTGATTTAGACTTAAAAAACACATCTATCTGTATAGGAGGAAATAGAGTGAAACCTAAAAATTCAAACTGTTACTGGTAACGAACGCTTCATCCTAGAAGAGTGAAAATTGGGCAGCTAAGTGGACTTAGTGAACTGATCATTACCACAGAGATCATCAAGGTCGGATGAAAAAAAATTTGCCGAGTATTCCGAAAACCAGTAGTTTTTTGGAAGCTTGGCACACCTTTCCAATGAATGTGTTTTACAGAGTCTTTGCTTGTGCTTATTTCAAGAGGAAACAAACCACAAAGACAGAACTTAGAACTACTTTATTTTGTCAAGTTTCAAGGAGCTAGCACAATCCGTGTTTGATTTAGACTTCCAAACACATCTATCTGTATAGGAGGAAATAGAGTGAAACCTAAAAACACAAACTGTTACTGGTAACGAACGCTTCATCCTAGAAGATTGAAAATTGGGCAGCTAAGTGGACTTAGTGAACTGATCATTACCACAGAGATCATCAAGGTCGGATGAAAAAAAATTTACCGAGTATTCAGAAACCAGTAGCATTTTGGAAGCTTGGAACACCTTTCCAATAAAGGTGTTTTACGCAGTGTTTGCTTGTGGCTATTTCAAGAGGAAACAAACCACAAAGACAGAACTTAGAACTACTTAATTTTGTCAAGTTTCAAGGAGCTAGCACAAACCGTGTTTGATTTAGACTTAAAAAACACATCTATCTGTATAGGAGGAAAATGAGTGAAACCTAAAAATTCAAACTGTTACTGGTAATGATCGCTTCATCCTAGAAGAGTGAAAGTTGGGCAGCTAAGTGGACTTAGTGAACTGATCATTACCACAGAGATCATCAAGGTCGGAAGAAAAAAAATTTGCCGAGTATTCAGAAAACCAGTAGTAATTTGGAAGCTTGGAACACCTTTCCAATGAATGTGTTTTACGCAGTCTTTGCTTGTGGCTATTTCAAGAGGAAACAAACCACAAAGACAGAACTTAGAACTACTTTATTTTGTCAAGTTTCAAGGAGCTAGCACAAACCGTGTTTGATTTAGACTTAAAAAACACATCTATCTGTATAGGAGGAAATAGAGTGAAACCTAAAAATTCAAACTGTTAATGGTAACGAACGCTTCATCCTAGAAGAGTGAAAATTGGGCAGCTAAGTGGACTTAGTGAACTGATCATTACCACAGAGATCATCAAGGTCGGATGAAAAAAAATTTGCCGAGTATTCAGAAAACCAGTAGTATTTTGGAAGCTTGGAACACCTTTCCAATAAAGGTGTTTTACGCAGTCTTTGCTTGTGGCTATTTCAAGAGGAAACAAACCACAAAGACAGAACTTAGAACTACTTTATTTTGTCAAGTTTCAAGGAGCTAGCACAAACCGTGTTTGATTTAGACTTAAAAAACACATCTATCTGTATAGGAGGAAATAGAGGGAAACCTAAAAATTCAAACCGTTACTGGTAACGAACGCTTCATCCTAGAAGAGTGAAAGTTGGGCAGCTAAGTGGACTTAGTGAACTGATCATTACCACAGAGATCATCAAGGTCGGATGAAAAAAAATTTGCCGAGTATTCAGAAAACCAGTAGTATTTGGAAGCTTGGAACACCTTTCCAATGAATGTGTTTTACGCAGTCTTTGCTTGTGGCTATTTCAAGAGGAAACAAACCACAAAGACAGAACTTAGAACTACTTTATTTTGTCAAGTTTCAAGGAGCTAGCACAAACCGTGTTTGATTTAGACTTAAAAAACACATCTATCTGTATAGGAGGAAATAGAGTGAAACCTAAAAATTCAAACTGTTACTGGTAATGAACGCTTCATCCTAGAAGAGTGAAAATTGGGCAGCTAAGTGGACTGAGTGAACTGATCATTACCACAGAGATCATCAAGGTCGGATGAAAAAAAATTTACCGAGTATTCAGAAACCAGTAGCATTTTGGAAGCTTGGAACACCTTTCCAATAAAGGTGTTTTACGCAGTGTTTGCTTGTGGCTATTTCAAGAGGAAACAAACCACAAAGACAGAACTTAGAACTACTTTATTTTGTCAAGTTTCAAGGAGCTAGCACAAACCGTGTTTGATTTAGACTTAAAAAACACATCTATCTGTATAGGAGGAAATAGAGTGAAACCTAAAAATTCAAACTGTTACTGGTAACGATCGCTTCATCCTAGAAGAGTGAAAGTTGGGCAGCTAAGTGGACTTAGTGAACTGATCATTACCACAGAGATCATCAAGGTCGGATGAAAAAAAAATTGCCGAGTATTCAGAAAACCAGTAGTATTTTGGAAGCTTGGAACACCTTTCCAATGAATGTGTTTTACGCAGTCTTTGCTTGTGGCTATTTCAAGAGGAAACAAACCACAAAGACAGAACTTAGAACTACTTTATTTTTTCAAGTTTCAAGGAGCTAGCACAAACCGTGTTTGATTTAGACTTAAAAAACACATCTATCTGTATAGGAGGAAATAGAGTGAAACCTAAAAATTCAAACTGTTACTGGTAACGAACGCTTCATCCTAGAAGAGTGAAAATTGGGCAGCTAAGTGGACTTAGTGAACTGATCATTACCACAGAGATCATCAATGTCGGATGAAAAAAAATTTGCCGAGTATTCAGAAAACCAGTAGTATTTGGAAGCTTGGAACACCTTTCCAATAAAGGTGTTTTACGCAGTCTTTGCTTGTGGCTATTTCAAGAGGAAACAAACCACAAAGACAGAACTTAGAACTACTTTATTTTGTCAAGTTTCAAGGAGATAGCACAAACCGTGTTTGATTTAGACTTAAAAAACACATCTATCTGTATAGGAGTAAATAGAGGGAAACCTAAAAATTCAAACTGTTACTGGTAACGAACGCTTCATCCTAGAAGAGTGAAAGTTGGGCAGCTAAGTGGACTTAGTGAACTGATCATTACCACAGAGATCATCAAGGTCGGATGAAAAAAAATTTGCCGAGTATTCAGAAAACCAGTAGTATTTGGAAGCTTGGAACACCTTTCCAATGAATGTGTTTTACGCAGTCTTTGCTTGTGGCTATTTCAAGAGGAAACAAACCACAAAGACAGAACTTAGAACTACTTTATTTTGTCAAGTTTCAAGGAGCTAGCACAAACCGTGTTTGATTTAGACTTAAAAAACACATCTATCTGTATAGGAGGAAATAGAGTGAAACCTAAAAATTCAAACTGTTACTGGTAACGAACGCTTCATCCTAGAAGAGTGAAAATTGGGCAGCTAAGTGGACTTAGTGAACTGATCATTACCACAGAGATCATCAAGGTCGGATGAAAAAAAATTTGCCGAGTATTCCGAAAACCAGTAGTTTTTTGGAAGCTTGGCACACCTTTCCAATGAATGTGTTTTACAGAGTCTTTGCTTGTGCTTATTTCAAGAGGAAACAAACCACAAAGACAGAACTTAGAACTACTTTATTTTGTCAAGTTTCAAGGAGCTAGCACAAACCGTGTTTGATTTAGACTTCCAAACACATCTATCTGTATAGGAGGAAATAGAGTGAAACCTAAAAACACAAACTGTTACTGGTAACGAACGCTTCATCCTAGAAGATTGAAAATTGGGCAGCTAAGTGGACTTAGTGAACTGATCATTACCACAGAGATCATCAAGGTCGGATGAAAAAAAATTTGCCGAGTATTCAGAAAACCAGTAGTATTTTGGAAGCTTGGAACACCTTTCCAATGAATGTGTTTTACGCAGTCTTTGCTTGTGGCTATTTCAAGAGGAAACAAACCACAAAGACAGAACTTAGAACAACTTTATTTTGTCAAGTTTCAAGGAGCTAGCACAAACCGTGTTTGATTTAGACTTAAAAAACACATCTATCTGTATAGGAGGAAATAGAGTGAAACCTAAAAATTCAAACTGTTACTGGTAACGAACGCTTCATCCTAGAAGAGTGAAAATTGGGCAGCTAAGTGGACTTAGTGAACTGATCATTACCACAGAGATCATCAAGGTCGGATGAAAAAAAATTTGCCGAGTATTCAGAAAACCAGTAGTATTTTGGAAGCTTGGAACACCTTTCCAATAAAGGTGTTTTACGCAGTCTTTGCTTGTGGCTATTTCAAGAGGAAACAAACCACAAAGACAGAACTTAGAACTACTTTATTTTGTCAAGTTTCAAGGAGCTAGCACAAACCGTGTTTGATTTAGACTTAAAAAACACATCTATCTCTATAGGAGGAAATAGAGGGAAACCTAAAAATTCAAACTGTTACTGGTAACGAACGCTTCATCCTAGAAGAGTGAAAGTTGGGCAGCTAAGTGGACTTAGTGAACTGATCATTACCACAGAGATCATCAAGGTCGGATGAAAAAAAATTTGCCGAGTATTCAGAAAACCAGTAGTATTTGGAAGCTTGGAACACCTTTCCAATGAATGTGTTTTACGCAGTCTTTGCTTGTGGCTATTTCAAGAGGAAACAAACCACAAAGACAGAACTTAGAACTACTTTATTTTGTCAAGTTTCAAGGAGCTAGCACAAACCGTGTTTGATTTAGACTTAAAAAACACATCTATCTGTATAGGAGGAAATAGAGTGAAACCTAAAAATTCAAACTGTTACTGGTAAAGAACGCTTCATCCTAGAAGAGTGAAAGTTGGGCAGCTAAGTGGACTTAGTGAACTGATCATTACCACAGAGATCATCAAGGTCGGATGAAAAAAAATTTGCCGAGTATTCAGAAAACCAGTAGTATTTGGAAGCTTGGAACACCTTTCCAATGAATGTGTTTTACGCAGTCTTTGCTTGTGGCTATTTCAAGAGGAAACAAACCACAAAGACAGAACTTAGAACTACTTTATTTTGTCAAGTTTCAAGGAGCTGGCACAAACCGTGTTTGATTTAGACTTAAAAAACACATCTATCTGTATAGGAGGAAATAGAGTGACACCTAAAAATTCAAACTGTTACTTGTAACGAACGCTTCATCCTAGAAGAGTGAAAATTGGGCAGCTAAGTGGACTTAGTGAACTGATCATTACCACAGAGATCATCAAGGTCGGATGAAAAAAAATTTACCGAGTATTCAGAAACCAGTAGCATTTTGGAAGCTTGGAACACCTTTCCAATAAAGGTGTTTTACGCAGTGTTTGCTTGTGGCTATTTCAAGAGGAAACAAACCACAAAGACAGAACTTAGAACTACTTTATTTTGTCAAGTTTCAAGGAGCTAGCACAAACCGTGTTTGATTTAGACTTAAAAAACACATCTATCTGTATAGGAGGAAATAGAGTGAAACCTAAAAATTCAAACTGTTACTGGTAACGATCGCTTCATCCTAGAAGAGTGAAAGTTGGGCAGCTAAGTGGACTTAGTGAACTGATCATTACCACAGAGATCATCAAGGTCGGATGAAAAAAAATTTGCCGAGTATTCAGAAAACCAGTAGTATTTTGGAAGCTTGGAACACCTTTCCAATGAATGTGTTTTACGCAGTCTTTGCTTGTGGCTATTTCAAGAGGAAACAAACCACAAAGACAGAACTTAGAACAACTTTATTTTGTCAAGTTTCAAGGAGCTAGCACAAACCGTGTTTGATTTAGACTTAAAAAACACATCTATCTATATAGGAGGAAATAGAGTGAAACCTAAAAATTCAAACTGTTACTGGTAACGATCGCTTCATCCTAGAAGAGTGAAAGTTGGGCAGATAAGTGGACTTAGTGAACTGATCATTACCACAGAGATCATCAAGGTCGGATGAAAAAAAATTTGCCGAGTATTCAGAAAAAAAGTAGTATTTTGGAAGCTTGGAACACCTTTCCAATGAATGTGTTTTACGCAGTCTTTGCTTGTGGCTATTTCAAGAGGAAACAAACCACAAAGACAGAACTTAGAACTACTTTATGTTGTCAAGTTTCAAGGAGCTAGCACAAACCGTGTTTGATTTAGACTTAAAAAACACATCTATCTGTATAGGAGGAAATAGAGGGAAACCTAAAAATTCAAACCGTTACTGGTAACGAACGCTTCATCCTAGAAGAGTGAAAGTTGGGCAGCTAAGTGGACTTAGTGAACTGATCATTACCACAGAGATCATCAAGGTCGGATGAAAAAAAATTTGCCGAGTATTCAGAAAACCAGTAGTATTTGGAAGCTTGGAACACCTTTCCAATGAATGTGTTTTACGCAGTCTTTGCTTGTGGCTATTTCAAGAGGAAACAAACCACAAAGACAGAACTTAGAACTACTTTATTTTGTCAAGTTTCAAGGAGCTAGCACAAACCGTGTTTGATTTAGACTTAAAAAACACATCTATCTGTATAGGAGGAAATAGAGTGAAACCTAAAAATTCAAACTGTTACTGGTAACGAACGCTTCATCCTAGAAGAGTGAAAATTGGGCAGCTAAGTGGACTGAGTGAACTGATCATTACCACAGAGATCATCAAGGTCGGATGAAAAAAAATTTACCGAGTATTCAGAAACCAGTAGCATTTTGGAAGCTTGGAACACCTTTCCAATAAAGGTGTTTTACGCAGTGTTTGCTTGTGGCTATTTCAAGAGGAAACAAACCACAAAGACAGAACTTAGAACTACTTTATTTTGTCAAGTTTCAAGGAGCTAGCACAAACCGTGTTTGATTTAGACTTAAAAAACACATCTATCTGTATAGGAGGAAATAGAGTGAAACCTAAAAATTCAAACTGTTACTGGTAACGATCGCTTCATCCTAGAAGAGTGAAAGTTGGGCAGCTAAGTGGACTTAGTGAACTGATCATTACCACAGAGATCATCAAGGTCGGATGAAAAAAAATTTGCCGAGTATTCAGAAAACCAGTAGTATTTTGGAAGCTTGGAACACCTTTCCAATGAATGTGTTTTACGCAGTCTTTGCTTGTGGCTATTTCAAGAGGAAACAAACCACAAAGACAGAACTTAGAACTACTTTATTTTTTCAAGTTTCAAGGAGCTAGCACAAACCGTGTTTGATTTAGACTTAAAAAACACATCTATCTGTATAGGAGGAAATAGAGTGAAACCTAAAAATTCAAACTGTTACTGGTAACGAACGCTTCATCCTAGAAGAGTGAAAATTGGGCAGCTAAGTGGACTTAGTGAACTGATCATTACCACAGAGATCATCAATGTCGGATGAAAAAAAATTTGCCGAGTATTCAGAAAACCAGTAGTATTAGGAAGCTTGGAACACCTTTCCAATAAAGGTGTTTTACGCAGTCTTTGCTTGTGGCTATTTCAAGAGGAAACAAACCACAAAGACAGAACTTAGAACTACTTTATTTTGTCAAGTTTCAAGGAGCTAGCACAAACCGTGTTTGATTTCGACTTAAAAAACACATCTATCTTTATAGGAGTAAATAGAGGGAAACCTAAAAATTCAAACTGTTACTGGTAACGAACGCTTCATCCTAGAAGAGTGAAAGTTGGGCAGCTAAGTGGACTTAGTGAACTGATCATTACCACAGAGATCACCAAGGTCGGATGAAAAAAAATTTGCCGAGTATTCAGAAAACCAGTAGTATTTGGAAGCTTGGAACACCTTTCCAATGAATGTGTTTTACGAAGTCTTTTCTTGTGGCTATTTCAAGAGGAAACAAACCACAAAGACAGAACTTAGAACTACTTTATTTTGTCAAGTTTCAAGGAGCTAGCACAAACCGTGTTTGATTTAGACTTAAAAAACACATCTATCTGTATAGGAGGAAATAGAGTGAAACCTAAAAATTCAAACTGTTACTGGTAAAGAACGCTTCATCCTAGAAGAGTGAAAGTTGGGCAGCTAAGTGGACTTAGTGAACTGATCATTACCACAGAGATCATCAAGGTCGGATGAAAAAAAATTTGCCGAGTATTCAGAAAACCAGTAGTATTTGGAAGCTTGGAACACCTTTCCAATGAATGTGTTTTACGCAGTCTTTGCTTGTGGCTATTTCAAGAGGAAACAAACCACAAAGACAGAACTTAGAACTACTTTATTTTGTCAAGTTTCAAGGAGCTGGCACAAACCGTGTTTGATTTAGACTTAAAAAACACATCTATCTGTATAGGAGGAAATAGAGTGACACCTAAAAATTCAAACTGTTACTTGTAACGAATGCTTCATCCTAGAAGAGTGAAAATTGGGCAGCTAAGTGGACTTAGTGAACTGATCATTACCACAGAGATCATCAAGGTCGGATGAAAAAAAATTTACCGAGTATTCAGAAACCAGTAGCATTTTGGAAGCTTGGAACACCTTTCCAATAAAGGTGTTTTACGCAGTGTTTGCTTGTGGCTATTTCAAGAGGAAACAAACCACAAAGACAGAACTTAGAACTACTTTATTTTGTCAAGTTTCAAGGAGCTAGCACAAACCGTGTTTGATTTAGACTTAAAAAACACATCTATCTGTATAGGAGGAAATAGAGTGAAACCTAAAAATTCAAACTGTTACTGGTAACGATCGCTTCATCCTAGAAGAGTGAAAGTTGGGCAGCTAAGTGGACTTAGTGAACTGATCATTACCACAGAGATCATCAAGGTCGGATGAAAAAAAATTTGCCGAGTATTCAGAAAACCATTAGTATTTTGGAAGCTTGGAACACCTTTCCAATGAATGTGTTTTACGCAGTCTTTGCTTGTGGCTATTTCAAGAGGAAACAAACCACAAAGACAGAACTTAGAACAACTTTATTTTGTCAAGTTTCAAGGAGCTAGCACAAACCGTGTTTGATTTAGACTTAAAAAACACATCTATCTGTATAGGAGGAAATAGAGTGAAACCTAAAAATTCAAACTGTTACTGGTAACGAACGCTTCATCCTAGAAGAGTGAAAGTTGGGCAGCTAAGTGGACTTAGTGAACTGATCATTACCACAGAGATCATCAAGCTCGGATGAAAAAAAATTTGCCGAGTATTCAGAAAACCAGTAGTATTTTGGAAGCTTGGAACACCTTTCCAATGAATGTGTTTTACGCAGTCTTTGCTTGTGGCTATTTCAAGAGGAAACAAACCACAAAGACAGAACTTAGAACAACTTTATTTTGTCAAGTTTCAAGGAGCTAGCACAAACCGTGTTTGATTTAGACTTAAAAAACACATCTATCTGTATAGGAGGAAATAGAGTGAAACCTAAAAATTCAAACTGTTACTGGTAACGATCGCTTCATCCTAGAAGAGTGAAAGTTGGGCAGATAAGTGGACTTAGTGAACTGATCATTACCACAGAGATCATCAAGGTCGGATGAAAAAAAATTTGCCGAGTATTCAGAAAAAAAGTAGTATTTTGGAAGCTTGGAACACCTTTCCAATGAATGTGTTTTACGCAGTCTTTGCTTGTGGCTATTTCAAGAGGAAACAAACCACAAAGACAGAACTTAGAACTACTTTATTTTGTCAAGTTTCAAGGAGCTAGCACAAACCGTGTTTGATTTAGACTTAAAAAACACATCTATCTGTATAGGAGGAAATAGAGTGAAACCTAAAAATAAAGTTAAACTGTTACTGGTAACGAACGCTTCATCCTAGAAGAGTGAAAATTGGGCAGCTAAGTGGACTGAGTGAACTGATTACCACAGAGATCATCAAGGTCGGATGAAAAAAAATTTACCGAGTATTCAGAAACCAGTAGCATTTTGGAAGCTTGGAACACCTTTCCAATAAAGGTGTTTTACGCAGTGTTTGCTTGTGGCTATTTCAAGAGGAAACAAACCACAAAGACAGAACTTAGAACTACTTTATTTTGTCAAGTTTCAAGGAGCTAGCACAAACCGTGTTTTGATTTAGACTTAAAAAACACATCTATCTGTATAGGAGGAAATAGAGTGAAACCTAAAAATTCAAAATGTTACTGGTAACGATCGCTTCATCCTAGAAGAGTGAAAGTTGGGCAGCAAGTGGACTTAGTGAACTGATCATTACCACAGAGATCATCAAGGTCGGATGAAAAAAAATTTGCCGAGTATTCAGAAAAACCAGTAGTATTTGGAAGCTTGGAACACCTTTCCAATGAATGTGTTTTACGCAGTCTTTGCTTGTGGCTATTTCAAGAGGAAACAAACCACAAAGACAGAACTTAGAACTACTTTATTTTTTCAAGTTTCAAGGAGCTAGCACAAACCGTGTTTGATTTAGAACTTAAAAAACACATCTATCTGTATAGGAGGAAATAGAGTGAAACCTAAAAATTCAAACTGTTACTGGTAACGAACGCTTCATCCTAGAAGAGTGAAAATTGGGGCAGCTAAGTGACTTAGTGAACTGATCATTACCACAGAGATCATCAATGTCGGATGAAAAAAAATTTGCCGAGTATTCAGAAAACCAGTAGTATTTGGAAGCTTGGAACACCTTTCCAATAAAGTGTTTTACGCAGTCTTTTTTGTGGCTATTTCAAGAGGAAACAAACCACAAAGACAGAACTTAGAACTACTTTATTTTGTCAAGTTTCAAGGAGATAGCACAAACCGTGTTTGATTTAGACTTAAAAAACACATCTATCTGTATAGGAGTAAATAGAGGGAAACCTAAAAAATTCAAACTGTTACTGGTAACGAACGCTTCATCCTAGAAGAGTGAAAGTTGGGCAGCTAAGTGGACTTAGTGAACTGATCATTACCACAGAGATCATCAAGGTCGGATGAAAAAAAATTTGCCGAGTATTCAGAAAACCAGTAGTATTTGGAAGCTTGGAACACCTTTCCAATGAATGTGTTTTACGCAGTCTTTGCTTGTGGCTATTTCAAGAGGAAACAAACCACAAAGACAGAACTTTAGAACTACTTTATTTTGTCAAGTTTCAAGGAGCTAGCACAAACCGTGTTTGATTTAGACTTAAAAAACACATACTATCTGTATAGGAGGAAATAGAGGGAAACCTAAAAATTCAAACTGTTACTGGTAACGAACGCTTCATCCTAGAAGAGTGAAAGTTGGGCAGCTAAGTGGACTTAGTGAACTGATCATTACCACAGAGATCATCAAGGTCGGATGAAAAAAAATTTGCCGAGTATTCAGAAAACCAGTAGTATTTGGAAGCTTGGAACACCTTTCCAATGAATGTGTTTTACGCAGTCTTTGCTTGTGGCTATTTCAAGAGGAAACAAACCACAAAGACAGAACTTAGAACTACTTTATTTTGTCAAGTTTCAGGAGCTAGCACAAACCGTGTTTGATTTAGACTTAAAAAACACATCTATCTGTATAGGAGGAAATAGAGTGAAACCTAAAAATTCAAACTGTTACTTGTAACGAACGCTTCATCCTAGAAGAGTGAAAGTTTGGGCAGCTAAGTGGACTTAGTGAACTGATCATTACCACAGAGATCATCAAGGTCGGATGAAAAAAAATTTGCCGAGTATTCAGAAAACCAGTAGTATTTGGAAGCTTGGAACACCTTTCCAATGAATGTGTTTTACGCAGTCTTTGCTTGTGGCTATTTCAAGAGGAAACAAACCACAAAGACAGAACTTAGAACTACTTTATTTTGTCAAGTTTCAAGGACGGCACAAACCGTGTTTGATTTAGACTTAAAAAACACATCTATCTGTATAGGAAGGAAAATAGAGTGACACCTAAAAATTCAAACTGTTACTTGTAACGAACGCTTCATCCTAGAAGAGTGAAAATTGGGCAGCTAAGTGGACTTAGTGAACTGATCATTACCCACAGAGATCATCAAGGTCGGATGAAAAAAAATTTACCGAGTATTCAGAAACCAGTAGCATTTTGGAAGCTTGGAACACCTTTCCAATAAAGGTGTTTTACGCAGTGTTCTGCTTGTGGCTATTTCAAGAGGAAACAAACCACAAAGACAGAACTTAGAACTACTTTATTTTGTCAAGTTTCAAGGAGCTAGCACAAACCGTGTTTGATTTAGACTTAAAAAACACATCTATCTGTATAGGAGGAAATAGAGTGAAACCTAAAAATTCAAACTGTTACTGGTAACGATCGCTATCATCCTAGAAGAGTGAAAGTTGGGCAGCTAAGTGGACTTAGTGAACTGATCACTTACCACAGAGATCATCAAGGTCGGATGAAAAAAAATTTGCCGAGTATTCAGAAAACCAGTAGTATTTTGGAAGCTTGGAACACCTTTCCAATGAATGTGTTTTACGCAGTCTTTGCTTGTGGCTATTTCAAGAGGAAACAAACCACAAAGACAGAACTTAGAACAACTTTATTTTGTCAAGTTTCAAGGAGCTAGCACAAACCGTGTTTGATTTAGACTTAAAAAACACATCTATCTCTATAGGAGGAAATAGAGTGAAACCTAAAAATTCAAACTGTTACTGGTAACGAACGCTTCATCCTAGAAGAGTGAAAGTTGGGCAGCTAAGTGGACTTAGTGAACTGATCATTACCACAGAGATCATCAAGCTCGGATGAAAAAAAATTTGCCGAGTATTCAGAAAACCAGTAGTATTTTGGAAGCTTGGAACACCTTTCCAATGAATGTGTTTTACGCAGTCTTTGCTTGTGGCTATTTCAAGAGGAAACAAACCACAAAGACTGAACTTAGAACAACTTTATTTTGTCAAGTTTCAAGGAGCTAGCACAAACCGTGTTTGATTTAGACTTAAAAAACACATCTATCTGTATAGGAGGAAATAGAGTGAAACCTAAAAATTCAAACTGTTACTGGTAATGAACGCTTCATCCTAGAAGAGTGAAAATTGGGCAGCTAAGTGGACTTAGTGAACTGGTCATTACCACAGAGATCATCAAGGTCGGATGAAAAAAAATTTGCCGAGTATTCAGAAAACCAGTAGTATTTTGGAAGCTTGGAACACCTTTCCAATAAAGGTGTTTTACGCAGTCTTTGCTTGTGGCTATTTCAAGAGGAAACAAACCACAAAGACAGAACTTAGAACTACTTTATTTTGTCAAGTTTCAAGGAGCTAGCACAAACCGTGTTTGATTTAGACTTAAAAAACACATCTATCTGTATAGGAGGAAATAGAGTGAAACCTAAAAATTCAAACTGTTACTGGTAACGAACGCTTCATCCTAGAAGAGTGAAAGTTGGGCAGCTAAGTGGACTTAGTGAACTGATCATTACCACAGAGATCATCAAGGTCGGATGAAAAAAAAATTTGCCGAGTATTCAGAAAACCAGTAGTATTTGGAAGCTTGGAAACACCTTTCCAATGAATGTGTTTTACGCAGTCTTTGCTTGTGGCTATTTCAAGAGGAAACAAACCACAAAGACAGAACTTAGAACTACTTTATTTTGTCAAGTTTCAAGGAGCTAGCACAAACCGTTTTTGATTTAGACTTAAAAAACACATCTATCTGTATAGGAGGAAATAGAGTGAAACCTAAAAATTCAAACTGTTACTGGTAACGAACGCTTCATCCTACAAGAGTGAAAATTGGGCAGCTAAGTGGACTTAGTGAACTGATCATTACCACAGAGATCATCAAGGTCGGATGAAAAAAAATTTACCGAGTATTCAGAAACCAGTAGCATTTTGGAAGCTTGGAACACCTTTCCAATAAAGGTGTTTTACGCAGTGTTTGCTTGTGGCTATTTCAAGAGGAAACAAACCACAAAGACAGAACTTAGAACTACTTTATTTTGTCAAGTTTCAAGGAGCTAGCACAAACCGTGTTTGATTTAGACTTAAAAAACACATCTATCTGTATAGGAGGAAATAGAGTGAAACCTAAAAATTCAAACTGTTACTGGTAACGATCGCTTCATCCTAGAAGAGTGAAAGTTGGGCAGATAAGTGGACTTAGTGAACTGATCATTACCACAGAGATCATCAAGGTCGGATGAAAAAAAATTTACCGAGTATTCAGAAACCAGTAGCATTTTGGAAGCTTGGAACACCTTTCCAATAAAGGTGTTTTACGCAGTCTTTGCTTGTGGCTATTTCAAGAGGAAACAAACCACAAAGACAGAACTTAGAACTACTTTATTTTGTCAAGTTTCAAGGAGCTAGCACAAACCGTTTTTGATTTAGACTTAAAAAACACATCTATCTGTATAGGAGGAAATAGAGTGAAACCTAAAAATTCAAACTGTTACTGGTAACGATCGCTTCATCCTAGAAGAGTGAAAGTTGGGCAGATAAGTGGACTTAGTGAACTGATCATTACCACAGAGATCATCAAGGTCGGATGAAAAAAAATTTACCGAGTATTCAGAAACCAGTAGCATTTTGGAAGCTTGGAACACCTTTCCAATAAAGGTGTTTTACGCAGTGTTTGCTTGTGGCTATTTCAAGAGGAAACAAACCACAAAGACAGAACTTAGAACTACTTTATTTTGTCAAGTTTCAAGGAGCTAGCACAAACCGTGTTTGATTTAGACTTAAAAAACACATCTATCTGTATAGGAGGAAATAGAGTGAAACCTAAAAATTCAAACTGTTACTGGTAACGATCGCTTCATCCTAGAAGAGTGAAAATTGGGCAGATAAGTGGACTAGTGAACTGATCATTACCACAGAGATCATCAAGGTCGGATGAAAAAAATTTGCCGAGTATTCAGAAAACCAGTAGTATTTTGGAAGCTTGGAACACCTTTCCAATGAATGTGTTTTACGCAGTCTTTGCTTGTGGCTATTTCAAGAGGAAACAAACCACAAAGACAGAACTTAGAACAAATTTATTTTGTCAAGTTTCAAGGAGCTAGCACAAACCGTGTTTGATTTAGACTTCCAAACACATCTATCTATATAGGAGGAAATAGAGTGAAACCTAAAAATTCAAACTGTTACTGGTAACGAACGCTTCATCCTAGAAGAGTGAAAGTTGGGCAGCTAAGTGGACTTAGTGAACTGATCATTACCACAGAGATCATCAAGGTCGGATGAAAAAAAATTTGCCGAGTATTCAGAAAACCAGTAGTATTTTGGAAGCGTGGAACACCTTTCCAATGAATGTGTTTTACGCAGTCTTTGCTTGTGGCTATTTCAAGAGGAAACAAACCACAAAGACAGAACTTAGAACTACTTTATTTTGTCAAGTTTCATGGAGCTAGCACAAACCGTGTTTGATTTAGACTTAAAAAACACATCAATCTGTATAGGAGGAAATAGAGTGAAACCTAAAAATTCAAACTGTTACTGGTAACGAACGCTTCATCCTAGAAGAGTGAAAATTGGGCAGCTAAGTGGACTTAGTGAACTGATCATTACCACAGAGATCATCAAGGTCGGATGAAAAAAAATTTACCAAGTATTCAGAAACCAGTAGCATTTTGGAAGCTTGGCACACCTTTCCAATGAATGTGTTTTACGCAGTCTTTGCTTGTGCTTATTTCAAGAGGAAACAAACCACAAAGACAGAACTTAGAACTACTTTATTTTGTCAAGTTTCAAGGAGCTAGCACAAACCGTGTTTGATTTAGACTTCCAAACACATCTATCTGTATAGGAGGAAATAGAGTGAAACCTAAAAATTCAAACTGTTACTGGTAACGAACGCTTCATCCTAGAAGAGTGAAAATTGGGCAGCTAAGTGGACTTAGTGAACTGATCATTACCACAGAGATCATCAAGGTCGGATGAAAAAAAATTTGCCGAGTATTCAGAAAACCAGTAGTATTTTGGAAGCTTGGAACACCTTTCCAATAAAGGTGTTTTACGCAGTCTTTGCTTGTGGCTATTTCAAGAGGAAACAAACCACAAAGACAGAACTTAGTACTACTTTATTTTGTCAAGTTTCTAGGAGCTAGCACAAACCGTGTTTGATTTAGACTTAAAAAACACATCTATCTGTATAGGAGGAAATAGAGGGAAACCTAAAAAATTCAAACTGTTACTGGTAACGAACGCTTCATCCTAGAAGAGTGAAAGTTGGGCAGCTAAGTGGACTTAGTGAACTGATCATTACCACAGAGATCATCAAGGTCGGATGAAAAAAAAATTTGCCGAGTATTCAGAAAACCAGTAGTATTTGGAAGCTTGGAACACCTTTCCAATGAATGTGTTTTACGCAGTCTTTGCTTGTGGCTATTTCAAGAGGAAACAAACCACAAAGACAGAACTTAGAACTACTTTATTTTGTCAAGTTTCAAGGAGCTAGCACAAACCGTGTTTGATTTAGACTTAAAAAACACATCTATCTGTATAGGAGGAAATAGAGTGAAACCTAAAAATTCAAACTGTTACTGGTAACGAACGCTTCATCCTAGAAGAGTGAAAATTGGGCAGCTAAGTGGACTTAGTGAACTGATCATTACCACAGAGATCATCAAGGTCGGATGAAAAAAAATTTACCGAGTATTCAGAAACCAGTAGCATTTTGGAAGCTTGGAACACCTTTCCAATAAAGGTGTTTTACGCAGTGTTTGCTTGTGGCTATTTCAAGAGGAAACAAACCACAAAGACAGAACTTAGAACTACTTTATTTTGTCAAGTTTCAAGGAGCTAGCACAAACCGTGTTTGATTTAGACTTAAAAAACACATCTATCTGTATAGGAGGAAAATAGAATGAAACCTAAAAATTCAAACTGTTACTGGTAACGATCGCTTCATCCTAGAAGAGTGAAAGATGGGCAGCTAAGTGGACTTAGTGAACTGATCATTACCACAGAGATCATCAAGGTCGGATGAAAAAAAATTTGCCGAGTATTCAGAAAACCAGTAGTTTTTTGGAAGCTTGGAACACCTTTCCAATGAATGTGTTTTACGCAGTCTTTGCTTGTGGCTATTTCAAGAGGAAACAAACCACAAAGACAGAACTTAGAACAACTTTATTTTGTCAAGTTTCAAGGAGCTAGCACAAACCGTGTTTGATTTAGACTTAAAAAACACATCTATCTCTATAGGAGGAAATAGAGTGAAACCTAAAAATTCAAACTGTTACTGGTAACGAACGCTTCATCCTAGAAGAGTGAAAGTTGGGCAGCTAAGTGGACTTAGTGAACTGATCATTACCACAGAGATCATCAAGCTCGGATGAAAAAAAATTTGCCGAGTATTCAGAAAACCAGTAGTATTTTGGAAGCTTGGAAACACCTTTCCAATGAATTTGTTTTACGCAGTCTTTGCTTGATTTCAAGAGGAAACAAACCACAAAGACAGAACTTAGAACAACTTTATTTTGTCAAGTTTCAAGGAGCTAGCACAAACCGTGTTTGATTTAGACTTAAAAAACACATCTATCTGTATAGGAGGAAATAGAGTGAAACCTAAAAATTCAAACTGTTACTGGTAACGAACGCTTCATCCTAGAAGAGTGAAAATTGGGCAGCTAAGTGGACTTAGTGAACTGGTCATTACCACAGAGATCATCAAGGTCGGATGAAAAAAAATTTGCCGAGTATTCAGAAAACCAGTAGTATTTTGGAAGCTTGGAACACCTTTCCAATAAAGGTGTTTTACGCAGTCTTTGCTTGTGGCTATTTCAAGAGGAAACAAACCACAAAGACAGAACTTAGAACTACTTTATTTTGTCAAGTTTCAAGGAGCTAGCACAAACCGTGTTTGATTTAGACTTAAAAAACACATCTATCTGTATAGGAGGAAATAGAGTGAAACCTAAAAATTCAAACTGTTACTGGTAACGAACGCTTCATCCTAGAAGAGTGAAAGTTGGGCAGCTAAGTGGACTTAGTGAACTGATCATTACCACAGAGATCATCAAGGTCGGATGAAAAAAAATTTGCCGAGTATTCAGAAAACCAGTAGTATTTGGAAGCTTGGAACACCTTTCCAATGAATGTGTTTTACGCAGTCTTTGCTTGTGGCTATTTCAAGAGGAAACAAACCACAAAGACAGAACTTAGAACTACTTTATTTTGTCAAGTTTCAAGGAGCTAGCACAAACCGTTTTTGATTTAGACTTAAAAAACACATCTATCTGTATAGGAGGAAATAGAGTGAAACCTAAAAATTCAAACTGTTACTGGTAACGAACGCTTCATCCTACAAGAGTGAAAATTGGGCAGCTAAGTGGACTTAGTGAACTGATCATTACCACAGAGATCATCAAGGTCGGATGAAAAAAAATTTACCGAGTATTCAGAAACCAGTAGCATTTTGGAAGCTTGGAACACCTTTCCAATAAAGGTGTTTTACGCAGTGTTTGCTTGTGGCTATTTCAAGAGGAAACAAACCACAAAGACAGAACTTAGAACTACTTTATTTTGTCAAGTTTCAAGGAGCTAGCACAAACCGTGTTTGATTTAGACTTAAAAAACACATCTATCTGTATAGGAGGAAATAGAGTGAAACCTAAAAATTCAAACTGTTACTGGTAACGATCGCTTCATCCTAGAAGAGTGAAAGTTGGGCAGATAAGTGGACTTAGTGAACTGATCATTACCACAGAGATCATCAAGGTCGGATGAAAAAAAATTTACCGAGTATTCAGAAACCAGTAGCATTTTGGAAGCTTGGAACACCTTTCCAATAAAGGTGTTTTACGCAGTCTTTGCTTGTGGCTATTTCAAGAGGAAACAAACCACAAAGACAGAACTTAGAACTACTTTATTTTGTCAAGTTTCAAGGAGCTAGCACAAACCGTTTTTGATTTAGACTTAAAAAACACATCTATCTGTATAGGAGGAAATAGAGTGAAACCTAAAAATTCAAACTGTTACTGGTAACGATCGCTTCATCCTAGAAGAGTGAAAGTTGGGCAGATAAGTGGACTTAGTGAACTGATCATTACCACAGAGATCATCAAGGTCGGATGAAAAAAAATTTACCGAGTATTCAGAAACCAGTAGCATTTTGGAAGCTTGGAACACCTTTCCAATAAAGGTGTTTTACGCAGTGTTTGCTTGTGGCTATTTCAAGAGGAAACAAACCACAAAGACAGAACTTAGAACTACTTTATTTTGTCAAGTTTCAAGGAGCTAGCACAAACCGTGTTTGATTTAGACTTAAAAAACACATCTATCTGTATAGGAGGAAATAGAATGAAACCTAAAAATTCAAACTGTTACTGGTAACGATCGCTTCATCCTAGAAGAGTGAAAGATGGGCAGCTAAGTGGACTTAGTGAACTGATCATTACCACAGAGATCATCAAGGTCGGATGAAAAAAAATTTGCCGAGTATTCAGAAAACCAGTAGTTTTTTGGAAGCTTGGAACACCTTTCCAATGAATGTGTTTTACGCAGTCTTTGCTTGTGGCTATTTCAAGAGGAAACAAACCACAAAGACAGAACTTAGAACAACTTTATTTTGTCAAGTTTCAAGGAGCTAGCACAAACCGTGTTTGATTTAGACTTAAAAAACACATCTATCTCTATAGGAGGAAATAGAGTGAAACCTAAAAATTCAAACTGTTACTGGTAACGAACGCTTCATCCTAGAAGAGTGAAAGTTGGGCAGCTATAAGTGGACTTAGTGAACTGATCATTACCACAGAGATCATCAAGCTCGGATGAAAAAAATTGCCGAGTATTCAGAAAACCAGTAGTATTTGGAAGCTTGGAACACCTTTCCAATGAATTTGTTTTACGCAGTCTTTGCTTGTGGCTATTTCAAGAGGAACAAACCACAAAGACAGAACTTAGAACACTTTATTTTGTCAAGTTTCAAGGAGCTAGCACAAACCGTGTTTGATTTAGACTTAAAAAACACATCTATCTGTATAGGAGGAAATAGAGTGAAACCTAAAATTCAAACTGTTACTGGTAACGAACGCTTCATCCTAGAAGAGTGAAAATTGGGCAGCTAAGTGGACTTAGTGAACTGGTCATTACCACAGAGATCATCAAGGTCGGATGAAAAAAAATTTGCCGAGTATTCAGAAAACCAGTAGTATTTTGGAAGCTTGGAACACCTTTCCAATAAAGGTGTTTTACGCAGTCTTTGCTTGTGGCTATTTCAAGAGGAAACAAACCACAAAGACAGAACTTAGAACTACTTTATTTTGTCAAGTTTCAAGGAGCTAGCACAAACCGTGTTTGATTTAGACTTAAAAAACACATCTATCTGTATAGGAGGAAATAGAGTGAAACCTAAAAATTCAAACTGTTACTGGTAACGAAACGCTTCATCCTAGAAGAGTGAAAGTTGGGCAGCTAAGTGGACTTAGTGAACTGATCATTACCACAGAGATCATCAAGGTCGGATGAAAAAAATTTGCCGAGTATTCAGAAAACCAGTAGTATTTGGAAGCTTGGAACACCTTTCCAATGAATGTGTTTTACGCAGTCTTTGCTTGTGGCTATTTCAAGAGGAAACAAACCACAAAGACAGAACTTAGAACTACTTTATTTTGTCAAGTTTCAAGGAGCTAGCACAAACCGTTTTTGATTTAGACTTAAAAAACACATCTATCTGTATAGGAGGAAATAGAGTGAAACCTAAAAATTCAAACTGTTACTGGTAACGAACGCTTCATCCTACAAGAGTGAAAATTGGGCAGCTAAGTGGACTTAGTGAACTGATCATTACCACAGAGATCATCAAGGTCGGATGAAAAAAAATTTACCGAGTATTCAGAAACCAGTAGCATTTTGGAAGCTTGGAACACCTTTCCAATAAAGGTGTTTTACGCAGTGTTTGCTTGTGGCTATTTCAAGAGGAAACAAACCACAAAGACAGAACTTAGAACTACTTTATTTTGTCAAGTTTCAAGGAGCTAGCACAAACCGTGTTTGATTTAGACTTAAAAAACACATCTATCTGTATAGGAGGAAATAGAGTGAAACCTAAAAATTCAAACTGTTACTGGTAACGATCGCTTCATCCTAGAAGAGTGAAAGTTGGGCAGATAAGTGGACTTAGTGAACTGATCATTACCACAGAGATCATCAAGGTCGGATGAAAAAAAATTTACCGAGTATTCAGAAACCAGTAGCATTTTGGAAGCTTGGGAACACCTTCCAATAAAGGTGTTTTACGCAGTCTTTGCTTGTGCTATTTCAAGAGGAAACAAACCACAAAGACAGAACTTAGAACTACTTTATTTTGTCAAGTTTCAAGGAGCTAGCACAAACCGTTTTTGATTTAGACTTAAAAAACACATCTATCTGTATAGGAGGAAATAGAGTGAAACCTAAAAATTCAAACTGTTACTGTAACGATCGCTTCATCCTAGAAGAGTGAAAGTTGGGCAGATAAGTGGACTTAGTGAACTGATCATTACCACAGAGATCATCAAGGTCGGATGAAAAAAAATTTACCGAGTATTCAGAAACCCAGTAGCATTTTGGAAGCTTGGAACACCTTTCCAATAAAGGTGTTTTACGCAGTGTTTGCTTGTGGCTATTTCAAGAGGAAACAAACCACAAAGACAGAACTTAGAACTACTTTATTTTGTCAAGTTTCAAGGAGCTAGCACAAACCGTGTTTGATTTAGACTTAAAAAACACATCTATCTGTATAGGAGGAAATAGAGTGAAACCTAAAAATTCAAACTGTTACTGGTAACGATCGCTTCATCCTAGAAGAGTGAAAATTGGGCAGATAAGTGGACTAGTGAACTGATCATTACCACAGAGATCATCAAGGTCGGATGAAAAAAAAATTTGCCGAGTATTCAGAAAACCAGTAGTATTTTGGAAGCTTGGAACACCTTTCCAATGAATGTGTTTTACGCAGTCTTTGCTTGTGGCTATTTCAAGAGGAAACAAACCACAAAGACAGAACTTAGAACAACTTTATTTTGTCAAGTTTCAAGGAGCTAGCACAAACCGTGTTTGATTTAGACTTCCAAACACATCTATCTATATAGGAGGAAATAGAGTGAAACCTAAAATTCAAACAGTTACTGGTAACGAACCTTCATCCTAGAAGAGTGAAAAGTTGGGCAGCTAAGTGGACTTAGTGAACTGATCATTACCACAGAGATCATCAAGGTCGGATGAAAAAAAATTTGCCGAGTATTCAGAAAACCAGTAGTATTTTGGAAGCGTGGAACACCTTTCCAATGAATGTGTTTTACGCAGTCTTTGCTTGTGGCTATTTCAAGAGGAAACAAACCACAAAGACAGAACTTAGAACTACTTTATTTTGTCAAGTTTCATGGAGCTAGCACAAACCGTGTTTGATTTAGACTTAAAAAACACATCAATCTGTATAGGAGGAAATAGAGTGAAACCTAAAAATTCAAACTGTTACTGGTAACGAACGCTTCATCCTAGAAGAGTGAAAATTGGGCAGCTAAGTGGACTTAGTGAACTGATCATTACCACAGAGATCATCAAGGTCGGATGAAAAAAAATTTACCAAGTATTCAGAAACCAGTAGCATTTTGGAAGCTTGGCACACCTTTCCAATGAATGTGTTTTACGCAGTCTTTGCTTGTGCTTATTTCAAGAGGAAACAAACCACAAAGACAGAACTTAGAACTACTTTATTTTGTCAAGTTTCAAGGAGCTAGCACAAACGTGTTTGATTTAGACTTCCAAACACATCTATTGTATAGGAGGAAATAGAGTGAAACCTAAAAATTCAAACTGTTACTGGTAACGAACGCTTCATCTAGAAGAGTGAAAATTGGGCAGCTAAGTGGACTTAGTGAACTGATCATTACCACAGAGATCATCAAGGTCGGATGAAAAAAAATTTGCCGAGTATTCAGAAAACCAGTAGTATTTTGGAAGCTTGGAACACCTTTCCAATAAAGGTGTTTTACGCAGTCTTTGCTTGTGGCTATTTCAAGAGGAAACAAACCACAAAGACAGAACTTAGTACTACTTTATTTTGTCAAGTTTCTAGGAGCTAGCACAAACCGTGTTTGATTTAGACTTAAAAAACACATCTATCTGTATAGGAGGAAATAGAGGGAAACCTAAAATTCAAACTGTTACTGGTAACGAACGCTTCATCCTAGAAGAGTGAAAGTTGGGCAGCTAAGTGGACTTAGTGAACTGATCATTACCACAGAGATCATCAAGGTCGGATGAAAAAAATTTGCCGAGTATTCAGAAAACCAGTAGTATTTGGAAGCTTGGAACACCTTTCCAATGAATGTGTTTTACGCAGTCTTTGCTTGTGGCTATTTCAAGAGGAAACAAACCACAAAGACAGAACTTAGAACTACTTTATTTTGTCAAGTTTCAAGGAGCTAGCACAAACCGTGTTTGATTTAGACTTAAAAAACACATCTATCTGTATAGGAGGAAATAGAGTGAAACCTAAAAATTCAAACTGTTACTGGTAACGAACGCTTCATCCTAGAAGAGTGAAAATTGGGCAGCTAAGTGGACTTAGTAAACTGATCATTACCACAGAGATCATCAAGGTCGGATGAAAAAAATTTACCGAGTATTCAGAAACCAGTAGCATTTTGGAAGCTTGGAACACCTTTCCAATAAAGGTGTTTTACGCAGTGTTTGCTTGTGGCTATTTCAAGAGGAAACAAACCACAAAGACAGAACTTAGAACTACTTTATT
Source organism: Callospermophilus lateralis (assembly GCF_048772815.1). Lineage (NCBI taxonomy): Eukaryota > Metazoa > Chordata > Mammalia > Rodentia > Sciuridae > Callospermophilus > Callospermophilus lateralis. Next base: position 40,978 of record NW_027516341.1, read on the forward strand.
TTGTCAAGTTTCAAGGAGCTAGCACAAACCGTGTTTGATTTAGACTTAAAAAACACATCTATCTGTATAGGAGGAAATAGAATGAAACCTAAAAATTCAAACTGTTACTGGTAACGATCGCTTCATCCTAGAAGAGTGAAAGATGGGCAGCTAAGTGGACTTAGTGAACTGATCATTACCACAGAGATCATCAAGGTCGGATGAAAAAAAATTTGCCGAGTATTCAGAAAACCAGTAGTTTTTGGAAGCTTGGCACACCTTTCCAATGAAGGTGTTTTACGCAGTCTTTGCTTGTGGCTATTTCAAGAGGAAACAAACCACAAAGACAGAACTTAGAACTATTTTATTTTGTCAAGTTTCATGGAGCTAGCACAAACCGTGTTTGATTTAGACTTAAAAAACACATCTATCTGTATAGGAGGAAATACAGTGAAACCTAAAAATTCAAACTGTTACTGGTAACGAACGCTTCATCCTAGAAGAGTGAATATTGGGCAGCTAAGTGGACTAAGTAAACTGATCATTACCACAGAGATCATCAAGGTCGGATGAAAAAAAATTTGCCGAGTATTCAGAAAACCAGTAGTATTTTGGAAGCTTGGAACACCTTTCCAATGAATGTGTTTTACGCAGTCTTTGCTTGTGGCTATTTCAAGAGGAAACAAACCACAAAGACAGAACTTAGAACAACTTTATTTTGTAAAGTTTCAAGGAGCTAGAAAAACCGTGATTGATTTAGACTTAAAAAACACATCTATCTGTATAGGAGGAAATAGAGTAAAACCTAAAATTCAAACTGTTACTGGTAACGAACGCTTCATCTTAGAAGAGTGAAAATTGGGCAGCTAAGTGGACTTAGTGAACTGATCATTACCACAGAGATCATCAAGGTCGGATGAAAAAAAATTTGCCGAGTATTCCGAAAACCAGTGGTTTTTTGGAAACTTGGCACACCTTTCCAATGAATGTGTTTTACGCAGTCTTTGCTTGTGCCTATTTCAAGAGGAAACAAACCACAAAGACAGAACTTAGAACTACTTTATTTTGTCAAGTTCAAGGAGCTAGCACAAACCGTGTTTGATTTAGACTTCCAAACACATCTATCTATATAGGAGGAAATAGAGTGAAACCTAAAAACTCAAAATGTTACTGGTAACGAACGCTTCATCTAGAAGAGTGAATATTGGGCAGCTAAGTGGACTAAGTAAACTGATCATTACCACAGAGATCATCAAGGTCGGATGAAAAAAAATTTGCCGAGTATTCAGAAAACCAGTAGTTTTTTGGAAGCTTGGCACACCTTTCCAATGAAGGTGTTTTACGCAGTCTTTGCTTGTGGCTATTTCAAGAGGAAACAAACCACAAAGACAGAACTTAGAACTACTTTATTTTGTCAAGTTTCAAGGAGCTAGCAAAACCGTGTTTGATTTAGACTTAAAAAACACATCTATCTGTATAGGAGGAAATAGAGTGAAACCTAAAAATTCAAACTGTTACTGGTAACGATCGCTTCATCCTAGAAGAGTGAAAGTTGGGCAGATAAGTGGACTAGTGAACTGATCATTACCACAGAGATCATCAAGGTCCGGATGAAAAAAATTTGCCGAGTATTCAGAAAACCAGTAGTATTTTGGAAGCTTGGAACACCTTTCCAATGAATGTGTTTTACGCAGTCTTTGCTTGTGGCTATTTCAAGAGGAAACAAACACAAAGACAGAACTTAGAACAACTTTATTTTGTCAAGTTTCAAGGAGCTAGCACAAACCGTGTTTGATTTAGAATTCCAAACACATCTATCTATATAGGAGGAAATAGAGTGAAACCTAAAATTCAAACTGTTACTGGTAACGAACGCTTCATCCTAGAAGAGTGAAAGTTGGGCAGCTAAGTGACTTAGTGAACTGATCATTACCACAGAGATCATCAAGGTCGGATGAAAAAAAATTTGCCGAGTATTCAGAAAACCAGTAGTATTTTGGAAGCGTGGAACACCTTTCCAATGAATGTGTTTTACGCAGTCTTTGCTTGTGGCTATTTCAAGAGGAAACAAACAACAAAGACAGAACTTAGAACTACTTTATTTTGTCAAGTTTCAAGGAGCTAGCACAAACCGTTTTTGATTTAGACTTAAAAAACACATCTTTCTGTATAGGAGGAAATAGAGTGAAACCTAAAAATTCAAACTGTTACTGGTAACGATCGCTTCATCCTAGAAGAGTGAAAGTTGGGCAGATAAGTGGACTTAGTGAACTGATCATTACCACAGAGATCATCAAGGTCGGATGAAAAAAATTTACCGAGTATTCAGAAACCAGTACATTTTGGAAGCTTGGAACACCTTTCCAATAAAGGTGTTTTACGCAGTGTTTGCTTGTGGCTATTTCAAGAGGAAACAAACCACAAAGACAGAACTTAGAACTACTTTATTTTGTCAAGTTTCAAGGAGCTAGCACAAACCGTGTTTGATTTAGACTTAAAAAACACATCTATCTGTATAGGAGGAAATAGAGTGAAACCTAAAAATTCAAACTGTTACTGGTAACGATCGCTTCATCCTAGAAGAGTGAAAATTGGGCAGATAAGTGGACTAGTGAACTGATCATTACCACAGAGATCATCAAGGTCGGATGAAAAAAAATTTGCCGAGTATTCAGAAAACCAGTAGTATTTTGGAAGCTTGGAACACCTTTCCAATGAATGTGTTTTACGCAGTCTTTGCTTGTGGCTATTTCAAGAGGAAACAAACCACAAAGACAGAACTTAGAACAACTTTATTTTGTCAAGTTTCAAGGAGCTAGCACAAACCGTGTTTGATTTAGACTTCCAAACACATCTATCTATATAGGAGGAAATAGAGTGAAACCTAAAAATTCAAACTGTTACTGGTAACGAACGCTTCATCCTAGAAGAGTGAAAGTTGGGCAGCTAAGTGGACTTAGTGAACTGATCATTACCACAGAGATCATCAAGGTCGGATGAAAAAAAATTTGCCGAGTATTCAGAAAACCAGTAGTATTTTGGAAGCGTGGAACACCTTTCCAATGAATGTGTTTTACGCAGTCTTTGCTTGTGGCTATTTCAAGAGGAAACAAACCACAAAGACAGAACTTAGAACTACTTTATTTTGTCAAGTTTCATGGAGCTAGCACAAACCGTGTTTGATTTAGACTTAAAAACACATCAATCTGTATAGGAGGAAATAGAGTGAAACCTAAAAATTCAAACTGTTACTGGTAACGAACGCTTCATCCTAGAAGAGTGAAAATTGGGCAGCTAAGTGGACTTAGTGAACTGATCATTACCACAGAGATCATCAAGGTCGGATGAAAAAAAATTTACCAAGTATTCAGAAACCAGTAGCATTTTGGAAGCTTGGCACACCTTTCCAATGAATGTGTTTTACGCAGTCTTTGCTTGTGCTTATTTCAAGAGGAAACAAACCACAAAGACAGAACTTAGAACTACTTTATTTTGTCAAGTTTCAAGGAGCTAGCACAAACCGTGTTTGATTTAGACTTCCAAACACATCTATCTGTATAGGAGGAAATAGAGTGAAACCTAAAAATTCAAACTGTTACTGGTAACGAACGCTTCATCCTAGAAGAGTGAAAATTGGGCAGCTAAGTGGACTTAGTGAACTGATCATTACCACAGAGATCATCAAGGTCGGATGAAAAAAAATTTGCCGAGTATTCAGAAAACCAGTAGTATTTTGGAAGCTTGGAACACCTTTCCAATAAAGGTGTTTTACGCAGTCTTTGCTTGTGGCTATTTCAAGAGGAAACAAACCACAAAGACAGAACTTAGTACTACTTTATTTTGTCAAGTTTCTAGGAGCTAGCACAAACCGTGTTTGATTTAGACTTAAAAAACACATCTATCTGTATAGGAGGAAATAGAGGGAAACCTAAAAATTCAAACTGTTACTGGTAACGAACGCTTCATCCTAGAAGAGTGAAAGTTGGGCAGCTAAGTGGACTTAGTGAACTGATCATTACCACAGAGATCATCAAGGTCGGATGAAAAAAAATTTGCCGAGTATTCAGAAAACCAGTAGTATTTGGAAGCTTGGAACACCTTTCCAATGAATGTGTTTTACGCAGTCTTTGCTTGTGGCTATTTCAAGAGGAAACAAACCACAAAGACAGAACTTAGAACTACTTTATTTTGTCAAGTTTCAAGGAGCTAGCACAAACCGTGTTTGATTTAGACTTAAAAAACACATCTATCTGTATAGGAGGAAATAGAGTGAAACCTAAAAATTCAAACTGTTACTGGTAACGAACGCTTCATCCTAGAAGAGTGAAAATTGGGCAGCTAAGTGGACTTAGTGAACTGATCATTACCACAGAGATCATCAAGGTCGGATGAAAAAAAATTTACCGAGTATTCAGAAACCAGTAGCATTTTGGAAGCTTGGAACACCTTTCCAATAAAGGTGTTTTACGCAGTGTTTGCTTGTGGCTATTTCAAGAGGAAACAAACCACAAAGACAGAACTTAGAACTACTTTATTTTGTCAAGTTTCAAGGAGCTAGCACAAACCGTGTTTGATTTAGACTTAAAAAACACATCTATCTGTATAGGAGGAAATAGAATGAAACCTAAAAATTCAAACTGTTACTGGTAACGATCGCTTCATCCTAGAAGAGTGAAAGATGGGCAGCTAAGTGGACTTAGTGAACTGATCATTACCACAGAGATCATCAAGGTCGGATGAAAAAAAATTTGCCGAGTATTCAGAAAACCAGTAGTTTTTTGGAAGCTTGGCACACCTTTCCAATGAAGGTGTTTTACGCAGTCTTTGCTTGTGGCTATTTCAAGAGGAAACAAACCACAAAGACAGAACTTAGAACTATTTTATTTTGTCAAGTTTCATGGAGCTAGCACAAACCGTGTTTGATTTAGACTTAAAAAACACATCTATCTGTATAGGAGGAAATACAGTGAAACCTAAAAATTCAAACTGTTACTGGTAACGAACGCTTCATCCTAGAAGAGTGAATATTGGGCAGCTAAGTGGACTAAGTAAACTGATCATTACCACAGAGATCATCAAGGTCGGATGAAAAAAAATTTGCCGAGTATTCAGAAAACCAGTAGTATTTTGGAAGCTTGGAACACCTTTCAAATGAATGTGTTTTACGCAGTCTTTGCTTGTGGCTATTTCAAGAGGAAACAAACCACAAAGACAGAACTTAGAACTACTTTATTTTGTCAAGTTTCATGGAGCTAGCACAAACCGTGTTTGATTTAGACTTAAAAAACACATCTATCTGTATAGGAGGAAATAGAGTGAAACCTAAAAATTCAAACTGTTACTGGTAACGAACGCTTCATTCTAGAAGAGTGAAAATTGGGCAGCTAAGTGGACTTAGTGAACTGATCATTACCACAGGGATCATCAAGGTCGGATGAAAAAAAATTTGCTGAGTATTCAGAAAACCAGTAGTATTTTGGAACCTTGGAACACCTTTCCAATGAATGTGTTTTACGCAGTCTTTGCTTGTGGCTATTTCAAGAGGAAACAAACCACAAAGACAGAACTTAGAACAACTTTATTTTGTAAAGTTTCAAGGAGCTAGAAGAAACCGTGATTGATTTAGACTTAAAAAACACATCTATCTGTATAGGAGGAAATAGAGTGAAACCTAAAAATTCAAACTGTTACTGGTAACGAACGCTTCATCTTAGAAGAGTGAAAATTGGGCAGCTAAGTGGACTTAGTGAACTGATCATTACCACAGAGATCATCAAGGTCGGATGAAAAAAAATTTGCCGAGTATTCCGAAAACCAGTGGTTTTTTGGAAACTTGGCACACCTTTCCAATGAATGTGTTTTACGCAGTCTTTGCTTGTGCCTATTTCAAGAGGAAACAAACCACAAAGACAGAACTTAGAACTACTTTATTTTGTCAAGTTTCAAGGAGCTAGCACAAACCGTGTTTGATTTAGACTTCCAAACACATCTATCTATATAGGAGGAAATAGAGTGAAACCTAAAAACTCAAAATGTTACTGGTAACGAACGCTTCATCCTAGAAGAGTGAATATTGGGCAGCTAAGTGGACTAAGTAAACTGATCATTACCACAGAGATCATCAAGGTCGGATGAAAAAAAATTTGCCGAGTATTCAGAAAACCAGTAGTTTTTTGGAAGCTTGGCACACCTTTCCAATGAAGGTGTTTTACGCAGTCTTTGCTTGTGGCTATTTCAAGAGGAAACAAACCACAAAGACAGAACTTAGAACTACTTTATTTTGTCAAGTTTCAAGGAGCTAGCACAAACCGTGTTTGATTTAGACTTAAAAAACACATCTATCTGTATAGGAGGAAATAGAGTGAAACCTAAAAATTCAAACTGTTACTGGTAACTATCGCTTCATCCTAGAAGAGTGAAAGTTGGGCAGATAAGTGGACTAGTGAACTGATCATTACCACAGAGATCATCAAGGTCGGATGAAAAAAAATTTGCCGAGTATTCAGAAAACCAGTAGTATTTTGGAAGCTTGGAACACCTTTCCAATGAATGTGTTTTACGCAGTCTTTGCTTGTGGCTATTTCAAGAGGAAACAAACCACAAAGACAGAACTTAGAACAACTTTATTTTGTCAAGTTTCAAGGAGCTAGCACAAACCGTGTTTGATTTAGACTTCCAAACACATCTATCTATATAGGAGGAAATAGAGTGAAACCTAAAAATTCAAACTGTTACTGGTAACGAACGCTTCATCCTAGAAGAGTGAAAGTTGGGCAGCTAAGTGGACTTAGTGAACTGATCATTACCACAGAGATCATCAAGGTCGGATGAAAAAAAATTTGCCGAGTATTCAGAAAACCAGTAGTATTTTGGAAGCGTGGAACACCTTTCCAATGAATGTGTTTTACGCAGTCTTTGCTTGTGGCTATTTCAAGAGGAAACAAACCACAAAGACAGAACTTAGAACTACTTTATTTTGTCAAGTTTCATGGAGCTAGCACAAACCGTGTTTGATTTAGACTTAAAAAACACATCAATCTGTATAGGAGGAAATAGAGTGAAACCTAAAATTTCAAACTGTTACTGGTAACGAACGCTTCATCCTAGAAGAGTGAAAATTGGGCAGCTAAGTGGACTTAGTGAACTGATCATTACCACAGAGATCATCAAGGTCGGATGAAAAAAAAATTACCGAGTATTCAGAAACCAGTAGCATTTTGGAAGCTTGGCACACCTTTCCAATGAATGTGTTTTACGCAGTCTTTGCTTGTGGCTATTTCAAGAGGAAACAAACCACAAAGACAGAACTTAGAACTACTTTATTTTGTCAAGTTTCAAGGAGCTAGCACAAACCGTTTTTGATTTAGACTTAAAAAACACATCTATCTGTATAGGAGGAAATAGAGTGAAACCTAAAAATTCAAACTGTTACTGGTAACGAACGCTTCATCCTACAAGAGTGAAAATTGGGCAGCTAAGTGGACTTAGTGAACTGATCATTACCACAGAGATCATCAAGGTCGGATGAAAAAAAATTTACCGAGTATTCAGAAACCAGTAGCATTTTGGAAGCTTGGAACACCTTTCCAATAAAGGTGTTTTACGCAGTGTTTGCTTGTGGCTATTTCAAGAGGAAACAAACCACAAAGACAGAACTTAGAACTACTTTATTTTGTCAAGTTTCAAGGAGCTAGCACAAACCGTGTTTGATTTAGACTTAAAAAACACATCTATCTGTATAGGAGGAAATAGAGTGAAACCTAAAAATTCAAACTGTTACTGGTAACGATCGCTTCATCCTAGAAGAGTGAAAGTTGGGCAGATAAGTGGACTTAGTGAACTGATCATTACCACAGAGATCATCAAGGTCGGATGAATAAAAATTTACCGAGTATTCAGAAACCAGTAGCATTTTGGAAGCTTGGAACACCTTTCCAATAAAGGTGTTTTACGCAGTCTTTGCTTGTGGCTATTTCAAGAGGAAAAAACCACAAAGACAGAACTTAGAACTACTTTATTTTGTCAAGTTTCAAGGAGCTAGCACAAACCGTTTTTGATTTAGACTTAAAAAACACATCTATCTGTATAGGAGGAAATAGAGTGAAACCTAAAAATTCAAACTGTTACTGGTAACGATCGCTTCATCCTAGAAGAGTGAAAGTTGGGCAGATAAGTGGACTTAGTGAACTGATCATTACCACAGAGATCATCAAGGTCGGATGAAAAAAAATTTACAGAGTATTCAGAAACCAGTAGCATTTTGGAAGCTTGGAACACCTTTCCAATAAAGGTGTTTTACGCAGTGTTTGCTTGTGGCTATTTCAAGAGGAAACAACCCACAAAGACAGAACTTAGAACTACTTTATTTTGTCAAGTTTCAAGGAGCTAGCACAAACCGTGTTTGATTTAGACTTAAAAAACACATCTATCTGTATAGGAGGAAATAGAGTGAAACCTAAAAATTCAAACTGTTACTGGTAACGATCGCTTCATCCTAGAAGAGTGAAAATTGGGCAGATAAGTGGACTAGTGAACTGATCATTACCACAGAGATCATCAAGGTCGGATGAAAAAAAATTTGCCGAGTATTCAGAAAACCAGTAGTATTTTGGAAGCTTGGAACACCTTTCCAATGAATGTGTTTTACGCAGTCTTTGCTTGTGGCTATTTCAAGAGGAAACAAACCACAAAGACAGAACTTAGAACAACTTTATTTTGTCAAGTTTCAAGGAGCTAGCACAAACCGTGTTTGATTTAGACTTCCAAACACATCTATCTATATAGGAGGAAATAGAGTGAAACCTAAAAATTCAAACTGTTACTGGTAACGAACGCTTCATCCTAGAAGAGTGAAAGTTGGGCAGCTAAGTGGACTTAGTGAACTGATCATTACCACAGAGATCATCAAGGTCGGATGAAAAAAAATTTGCCGAGTATTCCGAAAACCAGTGGTTTTTTGGAAACTTGGCACACCTTTCCAATGAATGTGTTTTACGCAGTCTTTGCTTGTGCCTATTTCAAGAGGAAACAAACCACAAAGACAGAACTTAGAACTACTTTATTTTGTCAAGTTTCAAGGAGCTAGCACAAACCGTGTTTGATTTAGACTTCCAAACACATCTATCTATATAGGAGGAAATAGAGTGAAACCTAAAAACTCAAAATGTTACTGGTAACGAACGCTTCATCCTAGAAGAGTGAATATTGGGCAGCTAAGTGGACTAAGTAAACTGATCATTACCACAGAGATCATCAAGGTCGGATGAAAAAAAATTTGCCGAGTATTCAGAAAACCAGTAGTTTTTTGGAAGCTTGGCACACCTTTCCAATGAAGGTGTTTTACGCAGTCTTTGCTTGTGGCTATTTCAAGAGGAAACAAACCACAAAGACAGAACTTAGAACTACTTTATTTTGTCAAGTTTCAAGGAGCTAGCACAAACCGTGTTTGATTTAGACTTAAAAAACACATCTATCTGTATAGGAGGAAATAGAGTGAAACCTAAAAATTCAAACTGTTACTGGTAACTATCGCTTCATCCTAGAAGAGTGAAAGTTGGGCAGATAAGTGGACTAGTGAACTGATCATTACCACAGAGATCATCAAGGTCGGATGAAAAAAAATTTGCCGAGTATTCAGAAAACCAGTAGTATTTTGGAAGCTTGGAACACCTTTCCAATGAATGTGTTTTACGCAGTCTTTGCTTGTGGCTATTTCAAGAGGAAACAAACCACAAAGACAGAACTTAGAACAACTTTATTTTGTCAAGTTTCAAGGAGCTAGCACAAACCGTGTTTGATTTAGACTTCCAAACACATCTATCTATATAGGAGGAAATAGAGTGAAACCTAAAAATTCAAACTGTTACTGGTAACGAACGCTTCATCCTAGAAGAGTGAAAGTTGGGCAGCTAAGTGGACTTAGTGAACTGATCATTACCACAGAGATCATCAAGGTCGGATGAAAAAAAATTTGCCGAGTATTCAGAAAACCAGTAGTATTTTGGAAGCGTGGAACACCTTTCCAATGAATGTGTTTTACGCAGTCTTTGCTTGTGGCTATTTCAAGAGGAAACAAACCACAAAGACAGAACTTAGAACTACTTTATTTTGTCAAGTTTCATGGAGCTAGCACAAACCGTGTTTGATTTAGACTTAAAAAACACATCAATCTGTATAGGAGGAAATAGAGTGAAACCTAAAATTTCAAACTGTTACTGGTAACGAACGCTTCATCCTAGAAGAGTGAAAATTGGGCAGCTAAGTGGACTTAGTGAACTGATCATTACCACAGAGATCATCAAGGTCGGATGAAAAAAAAATTACCGAGTATTCAGAAACCAGTAGCATTTTGGAAGCTTGGCACACCTTTCCAATGAATGTGTTTTACGCAGTCTTTGCTTGTGGCTATTTCAAGAGGAAACAAACCACAAAGACAGAACTTAGAACTACTTTATTTTGTCAAGTTTCAAGGAGCTAGCACAAACCGTTTTTGATTTAGACTTAAAAAACACATCTATCTGTATAGGAGGAAATAGAGTGAAACCTAAAAATTCAAACTGTTACTGGTAACGAACGCTTCATCCTACAAGAGTGAAAATTGGGCAGCTAAGTGGACTTAGTGAACTGATCATTACCACAGAGATCATCAAGGTCGGATGAAAAAAAATTTACCGAGTATTCAGAAACCAGTAGCATTTTGGAAGCTTGGAACACCTTTCCAATAAAGGTGTTTTACGCAGTGTTTGCTTGTGGCTATTTCAAGAGGAAACAAACCACAAAGACAGAACTTAGAACTACTTTATTTTGTCAAGTTTCAAGGAGCTAGCACAAACCGTGTTTGATTTAGACTTAAAAAACACATCTATCTGTATAGGAGGAAATAGAGTGAAACCTAAAAATTCAAACTGTTACTGGTAACGATCGCTTCATCCTAGAAGAGTGAAAGTTGGGCAGATAAGTGGACTTAGTGAACTGATCATTACCACAGAGATCATCAAGGTCGGATGAATAAAAATTTACCGAGTATTCAGAAACCAGTAGCATTTTGGAAGCTTGGAACACCTTTCCAATAAAGGTGTTTTACGCAGTCTTTGCTTGTGGCTATTTCAAGAGGAAAAAACCACAAAGACAGAACTTAGAACTACTTTATTTTGTCAAGTTTCAAGGAGCTAGCACAAACCGTTTTTGATTTAGACTTAAAAAACACATCTATCTGTATAGGAGGAAATAGAGTGAAACCTAAAAATTCAAACTGTTACTGGTAACGATCGCTTCATCCTAGAAGAGTGAAAGTTGGGCAGATAAGTGGACTTAGTGAACTGATCATTACCACAGAGATCATCAAGGTCGGATGAAAAAAAAATTTACAGAGTATTCAGAAACCAGTAGCATTTTGGAAGCTTGGAACACCTTTCCAATAAAGGTGTTTTACGCAGTGTTTGCTTGTGGCTATTTCAAGAGGAAACAACCCACAAAGACAGAACTTAGAACTACTTTATTTTGTCAAGTTTCAAGGAGCTAGCACAAACCGTGTTTGATTTAGACTTAAAAAACACATCTATCTGTATAGGAGGAAATAGAGTGAAACCTAAAAATTCAAACTGTTACTGGTAACGATCGCTTCATCCTAGAAGAGTGAAAATTGGCAGATAAGTGGACTAGTGAACTGATCATTACCACAGAGATCATCAAGGTCGGATGAAAAAAAATTTGCCGAGTATTCAGAAAACCAGTAGTATTTTGGAAGCTTGGAACACCTTTCCAATGAATGTGTTTTACGCAGTCTTTGCTTGTGGCTATTTCAAGAGGAAACAAACCACAAAGACAGAACTTAGAACAACTTTATTTTGTCAAGTTTCAAGGAGCTAGCACAAACCGTGTTTGATTTAGACTTCCAAACACATCTATCTATATAGGAGGAAATAGAGTGAAACCTAAAAATTCAAACTGTTACTGGTAACGAACGCTTCATCCTAGAAGAGTGAAAGTTGGGCAGCTAAGTGGACTTAGTGAACTGATCATTACCACAGAGATCATCAAGGTCGGATGAAAAAAAATTTGCCGAGTATTCAGAAAACCAGTAGTATTTTGGAAGCGTGGAACACCTTTCCAATGAATGTGTTTTACGCAGTCTTTGCTTGTGGCTATTTCAAGAGGAAACAAACCACAAAGACAGAACTTAGAACTACTTTATTTTGTCAAGTTTCATGGAGCTAGCACAAACCGTGTTTGATTTAGACTTAAAAAACACATCAATCTGTATAGGAGGAAATAGAGTGAAACCTAAAAATTCAAACTGTTACTGGTAACGAACGCTTCATCCTAGAAGAGTGAAAATTGGGCAGCTAAGTGGACTTAGTGAACTGATCATTACCACAGAGATCATCAAGGTCGGATGAAAAAAAATTTACCAAGTATTCAGAAACCAGTAGCATTTTGGAAGCTTGGCACACCTTTCCAATGAATGTGTTTTACGCAGTCTTTGCTTGTGCTTATTTCAAGAGGAAACAAACCACAAAGACAGAACTTAGAACTACTTTATTTTGTCAAGTTTCAAGGAGCTAGCACAAACCGTGTTTGATTTAGACTTCCAAACACATCTATCTGTATAGGAGGAAATAGAGTGAAACCTAAAAATTCAAACTGTTACTGGTAACGAACGCTTCATCCTAGAAGAGTGAAAATTGGGCAGCTAAGTGGACTTAGTGAACTGATCATTACCACAGAGATCATCAAGGTCGGATGAAAAAAAATTGCCGAGTATTCAGAAAACCAGTAGTATTTTGGAAGCTTGGAACACCTTTCCAATAAAGGTGTTTTACGCAGTCTTTGCTTGTGGCTATTTCAAGAGGAAACAAACCACAAAGACAGAACTTAGTACTACTTTATTTTGTCAAGTTTCTAGGAGCTAGCACAAACCGTGTTTGATTTAGACTTAAAAAAACACATCTATCTGTATAGGAGGAAATAGAGGGAAACCTAAAAATTCAAACTGTTACTGGTAACGAACGCTTCATCCTAGAAGAGTGAAAGTTGGGCAGCTAAGTGGACTTAGTGAACTGATCATTACCACAGAGATCATCAAGGTCGGATGAAAAAAAATTTGCCGAGTATTCAGAAAACCAGTAGTATTTGGAAGCTTGGAACACCTTTCCAATGAATGTGTTTTACGCAGTCTTTGCTTGTGGCTATTTCAAGAGGAAACAAACCACAAAGACAGAACTTAGAACTACTTTATTTTGTCAAGTTTCAAGGAGCTAGCACAAACCGTGTTTGATTTAGACTTAAAAAACATATCTATCTGTATAGGAGGAAATAGAGTGAAACCTAAAAATTCAAACTGTTACTGGTAACGAACGCTTCATCCTAGAAGAGTGAAAATTGGGCAGCTAAGTGGACTTAGTGAACTGATCATTACCACAGAGATCATCAAGGTCGGATGAAAAAAAATTTACCGAGTATTCAGAAACCAGTAGCATTTTGGAAGCTTGGAACACCTTTCCAATAAAGGTGTTTTACGCAGTGTTTGCTTGTGGCTATTTCAAGAGGAAACAAACCACAAAGACAGAACTTAGAACTACTTTATTTTGTCAAGTTTCAAGGAGCTAGCACAAACCGTGTTTGATTTAGACTTAAAAAACACATCTATCTGTATAGGAGGAAATAGAATGAAACCTAAAAATTCAAACTGTTACTGGTAACGATCGCTTCATCCTAGAAGAGTGAAAGTTGGGCAGCTAAGTGGACTTAGTGAACTGATCATTACCACAGAGATCATCAAGGTCGGATGAAAAAAAATTTGCCGAGTATTCAGAAAACCAGTAGTTTTTTGGAAGCTTGGCACACCTTTCCAATGAAGGTGTTTTACGCAGTCTTTGCTTGTGGCTATTTCAAGAGGAAAACAAACCACAAAGACAGAACTTAGAACTATTTTATTTTGTCAAGTTTCATGGAGCTAGCACAAACCGTGTTTGATTTAGACTTAAAAAAACACATCTATCTGTATAGGAGGAAATACAGTGAAACCTAAAAATTCAAACTGTTACTGGTAACGAACGCTTCATCCTAGAAGAGTGAATATTGGGCAGCTAAGTGGACTAAGTAAACTGATCATTACCACAGAGATCATCAAGGTCGGATGAAAAAAAATTTGCCGAGTATTCAGAAAACCAGTAGTATTTTGGAAGCTTGGAACACCTTTCCAATGAATGTGTTTTACGCAGTCTTTGCTTGTGGCTATTTCAAGAGGAAACAAACCACAAAGACAGAACTTAGAACTACTTTATTTTGTCAAGTTTCATGGAGCTAGCACAAACCGTGTTTGATTTAGACTTAAAAAACACATCTATCTGTATAGGAGGAAATAGAGTGAAACCTAAAAATTCAAACTGTTACTGGTAACGAACGCTTCATTCTAGAAGAGTTAAAATTGGGCAGCTAAGTGGACTTAGTGAACTGATCATTACCACAGAGATCATCAAGGTCGGATGAAAAAAAATTTGCCGAGTATTCAGAAAACCAGTAGTATTTTGGAACCTTGGAACACCTTTCCAATGAATGTGTTTTACGCAGTCTTTGCTTGTGGCTATTTCAAGAGGAAACAAACCACAAAGACTGAACTTAGAACAACTTTATTTGTAAAGTTTCAAGGAGCTAGAAGAAACCGTGATTGATTTAGACTTAAAAAACACATCTATCTGTATAGGAGGAAATAGAGTGAAACCTAAAAATTCAAACTGTTACTGGTAACGAACGCTTCATCTTAGAAGAGTGAAAATTGGGCAGCTAAGTGGACTTAGTGAACTGATCATTACCACAGAGATCATCAAGGTCGGATGAAAAAAAATTTGCCGAGTATTCCGAAAACCAGTGGTTTTTTGGAAACTTGGCACACCTTTCCAATGAATGTGTTTTACGCAGTCTTTGCTTGTGCCTATTTCAAGAGGAAACAAACCACAAAGACAGAACTTAGAACTACTTTATTTTGTCAAGTTTCAAGGAGCTAGCACAAACCGTGTTTGATTTAGACTTCCAAACACATCTATCTATATAGGAGGAAATAGAGTGAAACCTAAAAACTCAAAATGTTACTGGTAACGAACGCTTCATCCTAGAAGAGTGAATATTGGGCAGCTAAGTGGACTAAGTAAACTGATCATTACCACAGAGATCATCAAGGTCGGATGAAAAAAAATTTGCCGAGTATTCAGAAAACCAGTAGTTTTTTGGAAGCTTGGCACACCTTTCCAATGAAGGTGTTTTACGCAGTCTTTGCTTGTGGCTATTTCAAGAGGAAACAAACCACAAAGACAGAACTTAGAACTACTTTATTTTGTCAAGTTTCAAGGAGCTAGCACAAACCGTGTTTGATTTAGACTTAAAAAACACATCTATCTGTATAGGAGGAAATAGAGTGAAACCTAAAAATTCAAACTGTTACTGGTAACGATCGCTTCATCCTAGAAGAGTGAAAGTTGGGCAGATAAGTGGACTAGTGAACTGATCATTACCACAGAGATCATCAAGGTCGGATGAAAAAAAATTTGCCGAGTATTCAGAAAACCAGTAGTATTTTGGAAGCTTGGAACACCTTTCCAATGAATGTGTTTTACGCAGTCTTTGCTTGTGGCTATTTCAAGAGGAAACAAACCACAAAGACAGAACTTAGAACAACTTTATTTTGTCAAGTTTCAAGGAGCTAGCACAAACCGTGTTTGATTTAGACTTCCAAACACATCTATCTATATAGGAGGAAATAGAGTGAAACCTAAAAATTCAAACTGTTACTGGTAACGAACGCTTCATCCTAGAAGAGTGAAAGTTGGGCAGCTAAGTGGACTTAGTGAACTGATCATTACCACAGAGATCATCAAGGTCGGATGAAAAAAAATTTGCCGAGTATTCAGAAAACCAGTAGTATTTTGGAAGCGTGGAACACCTTTCCAATGAATGTGTTTTACGCAGTCTTTGCTTGTGGCTATTTCAAGAGGAAACAAACCACAAAGACAGAACTTAGAACTACTTTATTTTGTCAAGTTTCATGGAGCTAGCACAAACCGTGTTTGATTTAGACTTAAAAAACACATCAATCTGTATAGGAGGAAATAGAGTGAAACCTAAAAATTCAAACTGTTACTGGTAACGAACGCTTCATCCTAGAAGAGTGAAAATTGGGCAGCTAAGTGGGACTTAGTGAACTGATCATTACCACAGAGATCATCAAGGTCGGATGAAAAAAAATTACCGAGTATTCAGAAACCAGTAGCATTTTGGAAGCTTGGCACACCTTTCCAATGAATGTGTTTTACGCAGTCTTTGCTTGTGGCTACTTCAAGAGGAAACAAACCACAAAGACAGAACTTAGAACTACTTTATTTTGTCAAGTTTCAAGGAGCTAGCACAAACCGTTTTTGATTTAGACTTAAAAAACACATCTATCTGTATAGGAGGAAATAGAGTGAAACCTAAAAATTCAAACTGTTACTGGTAACGAACGCTTCATCCTAGAAGAGTGAAAATTGGGCAGCTAAGTGGACTTAGTGAACTGATCATTACCACAGAGATCATCAAGGTCGGATGAAAAAAAATTTACCGAGTATTCAGAAACCAGTAGCATTTTGGAAGCTTGGAACACCTTTCCAAAAAAGGTGTTTTACGCAGTGTTTGCTTGTGGCTATTTCAAGAGGAAACAAACCACAAAGACAGAACTTAGAACTACTTTATTTTGTCAAGTTTCAAGGAGCTAGCACAAACCGTGTTTGATTTAGACTTAAAAAACACATCTATCTGTATAGGAGGAAATAGAGTGAAACCTAAAAATTCCAACTGTTACTGGTAACGATCGCTTCATCCTAGAAGAGTGAAAGTTGGGCAGATAAGTGGACTTAGTGAACTGATCATTACCACAGAGATCATCAAGGTCGGATGAAAAAAAATTTACCGAGTATTCAGAAACCAGTAGCATTTTGGAAGCTTGGAACACCTTTCCAATAAAGGTGTTTTACGCAGTGTTTGCTTGTGGCTATTTCAAGAGGAAACAAACCACAAAGACAGAACTTAGAACTACTTTATTTTGTCAAGTTTCAAGGAGCTAGCACAAACCGTGTTTGATTTAGACTTAAAAAACACATCTATCTGTATAGGAGGAAATAGAGTGAAACCTAAAAATTCAAACTGTTACTGGTAACGATCGCTTCATCCTAGAAGAGTGAAAATTGGGCAGATAAGTGGACTAGTGAACTGATCATTACCACAGAGATCATCAAGGTCGGATGAAAAAAAATTTGCCGAGTATTCAGAAAACCAGTAGTATTTTGGAAGCTTGGAACACCTTTCCAATGAATGTGTTTTACGCAGTCTTTGCTTGTGGCTATTTCAAAAGGAAACAAACCACAAAGACAGAACTTAGAACAACTTTATTTTGTCAAGTTTCAAGGAGCTAGCACAAACCGTGTTTGATTTAGACTTCCAAACACATCTATCTATATAGGAGGAAATAGAGTGAAACCTAAAAATTCAAACTGTTACTGGTAACGAACGCTTCATCCTAGAAGAGTGAAAGTTGGGCAGCTAAGTGGACTTAGTGAACTGATCATTACCACAGAGATCATCAAGGTCGGATGAAAAAAAATTTGCCGAGTATTCAGAAAACCAGTAGTATTTTGGAAGCGTGGAACACCTTTCCAATGAATGTATTTTACGCAGTCTTTGCTTGTGGCTATTTCAAGAGGAAACAAACCACAAAGACAGAACTTAGAACTACTTTATTTTGTCAAGTTTCATGGAGCTAGCACAAACCGTGTTTGATTTAGACTTAAAAAACACATCAATCTGTATAGGAGGAAATAGAGTGAAACCTAAAAATTCAAACTGTTACTGGTAACGAACGCTTCATCCTAGAAGAGTGAAAATTGGGCAGCTAAGTGGACTTAGTGAACTGATCATTACCACAGAGATCATCAAGGTCGGATGAAAAAAATTTACCAAGTATTCAGAAACCAGTAGCATTTTGGAAGCTTGGCACACCTTTCCAATGAATGTGTTTTACGCAGTCTTTGCTTGTGCTTATTTCAAGAGGAAACAAACCACAAAGACAGAACTTAGAACTACTTTATTTTGTCAAGTTTCAAGGAGCTAGCACAAACCGTGTTTGATTTAGACTTCCAAACACATCTATCTGTATAGGAGGAAATAGAGTGAAACCTAAAAATTCAAACTGTTACTGGTAACGAACGCTTCATCCTAGAAGAGTGAAAATTGGGCAGCTAAGTGGACTTAGTGAACTGATCATTACCACAGAGATCATCAAGGTCGGATGAAAAAAAATTTGCCGAGTATTCAGAAAACCAGTAGTATTTTGGAAGCTTGGAACACCTTTCCAATAAAGGTGTTTTACGCAGTCTTTGCTTGTGGCTATTTCAAGAGGAAACAAACCACAAAGACAGAACTTAGTACTACTTTATTTTGTCAAGTTTCTAGGAGCTAGCACAAACCGTGTTTGATTTAGACTTAAAAAACACATCTATCTGTATAGGAGGAAATAGAGGGAAACCTAAAAATTCAAACTGTTACTGGTAACGAACGCTTCATCCTAGAAGAGTGAAAGTTGGGCAGCTAAGTGGACTTAGTGAACTGATCATTACCACAGAGATCATCAAGGTCGGATGAAAAAAAATTTGCCGAGTATTCAGAAAACCAGTAGTATTTGGAAGCTTGGAACACCTTTCCAATGAATGTGTTTTACGCAGTCTTTGCTTGTGGGCTATTTCAAGAGGAAACAAACCACAAAGACAGAACTTAGAACTACTTTATTTTGTCAAGTTTCAAGGAGCTAGCACAAACCGTGTTTGATTTAGACTTAAAAAACATATCTATCTGTATAGGAGGAAATAGAGTGAAACCTAAAAATTCAAACTGTTACTGGTAACGAACGCTTCATCCTAGAAGAGTGAAAATTGGGCAGCTAAGTGGACTTAGTGAACTGATCATTACCACAGAGATCATCAAGGTCGGATGAAAAAAAATTTACCGAGTATTCAGAAACCAGTAGCATTTTGGAAGCTTGGAACACCTTTCCAATAAAGGTGTTTTACGCAGTGTTTGCTTGTGGCTATTTCAAGAGGAAACAAACCACAAAGACAGAACTTAGAACTACTTTATTTTGTCAAGTTTCAAGGAGCTAGCACAAACCGTGTTTGATTTAGACTTAAAAAACACATCTATCTGTATAGGAGGAAATAGAATGAAACCTAAAAATTCAAACTGTTACTGGTAACGATCGCTTCATCCTAGAAGAGTGAAAGTTGGGCAGCTAAGTGGACTTAGTGAACTGATCATTACCACAGAGATCATCAAGGTCGGATGAAAAAAAATTTGCCGAGTATTCAGAAAACCAGTAGTTTTTTGGAAGCTTGGCACACCTTTCCAATGAAGGTGTTTTACGCAGTCTTTGCTTGTGGCTATTTCAAGAGGAAACAAACCACAAAGACAGAACTTAGAACTATTTTATTTTGTCAAGTTTCATGGAGCTAGCACAAACCGTGTTTGATTTAGACTTAAAAAACACATCTATCTGTATAGGAGGAAATACAGTGAAACCTAAAAATTCAAACTGTTACTGGTAACGAACGCTTCATCCTAGAAGAGTGAATATTGGGCAGCTAAGTGGACTAAGTAAACTGATCATTACCACAGAGATCATCAAGGTCGGATGAAAAAAAATTTGCCGAGTATTCAGAAAACCAGTAGTATTTTGGAAGCTTGGAACACCTTTCCAATGAATGTGTTTTACGCAGTCTTTGCTTGTGGCTATTTCAAGAGGAAACAAACCACAAAGACAGAACTTAGAACTACTTTATTTTGTCAAGTTTCATGGAGCTAGCACAAACCGTGTTTGATTTAGACTTAAAAAACACATCTATCTGTATAGGAGGAAATAGAGTGAAACCTAAAAATTCAAACTGTTACTGGTAACGAACGCTT